>NC_056725.1:1567407643-1567434197 GCF_019279795.1 Protopterus annectens
AGCCTTTCCATATTGTTCACTTGACTCACCATCCTACACCTCTGTGCCTATCTTTGTGCCATAAACAGGGAGGGCGATCCTGGTCTCTGCTCCTCAAATATATTTGAGACAAACACTTTGAAGAATACAGACCCAGGTCAGACACTGTGGCACTTCACTAGTCACTTTCCTAGCTCATAACTTTGTCCTTCTCAGAATAACTCTCTAGGTCCTTCCATACAACTATGCTGGTATTCATTTCTTTTGTATTGGCCCTATTCCCAGCTCCTTCAATTTTTTTTATTGGCCTACTATGTAGGACTAAGTTAAAGGTCTTGCTGAACTCCAGGTAGACTACATCTTTTGGAATTCTTATGTCCAGTTCACCTTTAACACAGCTATAGAACTAGATCAGGTTTGACCAACAAATCCTTCTGGCTATGAATGTTGGTAGTTGCCATGGAGCTTATTTCCTTCTAATCCTCCCATTACTTTCTCTGCCTCTTTCTTAATTGAATCCACCTGTACCTTCTGGAATTTTGTTATGCTTTCCTACTCCTTGAGCAAAAGTACCAGATTTGTTGTCTTCTAGTCTTCTGTCATTTCTATACTAGTTAGTGATTGGTTGCCGATCTCAGTTGGGGAGGTGCCCGAATATGCTTTCCAGATTCTGAAAATTCTGCAAGCTGGCACACCTGGTCCTCGTGCTTTATCTTACCAAATGGGCAGCCATTTCCCTCTGACTCCCTTCCATCTCTGCCCTTGTGTTCTTCCCATTTTGCCCTGCCTCTCCACCAGAATTTACACTTCCTTGCACTTTTTTTGAAGAGCAAAGTATTCAATCAGCAGTTTTCCTTTTTCCACATGTTCTGTGATCTTCTCGATATGTTTTCCCAAACTGGCCAGCTGTGTCCCTTCCTTTCTTCTTTCTACTGTATACCTAAAAGACCTTTTTTTTGCTCTCTTCTGCTAATTTCTTTTCTATTTTAACCTTGGTACCCTTACTGTCTTTGCTGTCTTTTTGCTAGATTGCTTGTAATATGGTTCTTTCATTTCTTTAGCCCCATCCAGTCTACCTCTTTAAGGCACAGTCTTTTGCCTTAGTTACTCATCTTACATTTCTATGAAGCTACATTAGCATGTCTTTTTCTTTTTGCCTTTTTACCTCTTCCGTGCATTCCTGTCCATAGTCTCAAGTAATCCATTCCTGACCCTTTCCCATGCTTACTCTCAGTCTGTTCCAGTCTCCTTAATAATATTTGCCTGCTCCCTCCCCATAAAGCACATCCACCCTTCTAAAAGTCCATGCTGTCACCTCTGTCTTTTTATTTTCACCATTCTGCCTAGTCTAAACCACACAGTGGTATAACCAGTGCTGGCTAATGGTTTCTTAACCTGGTTGCCCGTAACACCCTCTGCACTTGTTCGGACCATGTCCATTACTCTATTCTTTCTGTTACAGGTTTGCCGCAGAAGAATGAACTCCTCATGGTCTAAGACCTTAATCAGTTCCTGTTCTCTCTCTCTCCTGAAGCTCTGAATCTCCCAGACTATTTCTGGCAAATTCAGATTTCCCCAGGAGTGTTACCCTCTTCTTTATACCTGACTCCCTTGTTCTCTCTCTCTATACATCTTAACCTCATACCACAAAAATTATGGACAAAGCCAGAAATAATGGTGGGACAAAGGCCTAAAATTGGGTACAGATTTTATGTATTGCTATTAAAAACTTAGAAAGTTGTTGGAATAATATGCTTTACATTAGCAAGCATTTTCTGAAGAATATGAAATCTGGAATTCAAATGTCTGTCATTATTTAGTGACTTCAGTCCTCAATGATTTTCCAGAAAGCCACAAATTTTATGAGCAAAAGACCAAAAATATGAGGCAGAAATCTTGACATTCTGCAAAATTTTCAGCAGCTGAGAAATGTGATCCTCTCCTCTAGTTTCTCATCTTCTTCTCTTGTTTTGTTTGGTGGCTTATACACTGTATTAGTCCATCGGTTCTCCTTTCACTTCCTCCACCATAATTGCCATGGCACGTAGCCTAGCTACTAACCCTGGCTGCATCCTTGCCCCATTCCCAGTTAGGTCTTCTTCATTTCTGTTCTCACTTCTAACAGCTTCCTTTACTTACATTGTTGCTCCATCCTATCTGTCCCTTCTCTGATACTGCAGAACAATCTATACCCAAGCACCTCCATGTTCCTCACCCTCTTGTCATTGGCCCATGTTTCAATGATACCAGCAATATCCACCCTCCCTTCCTACATCATTGTTTGCAGCTCCACGCCTGTCCAGCCAAACTACTTTCATTGCAAAATATGATTGTCCAGCCAAGATCTGAGTCACTCTTGTCTGTACCTCTACTAAGATTTGCATCGCTTTTTATCTTCTGTCTGCTGCCTAAACACCTATTTCCCTGTTACATTTATATCACCCTTCCTTCCCTCTTCCATCTTTGTTTAAAGGTGTGATGATTGTAATGTACTTTTCCAACCCAACACCTCTATCCTTTATGGGCTAAAATGGAGTCAGTCCATTGCAGAGAACTGTCAACTTTGTACCAGTTCCAAACCTTGTTCCTTTGCCCACTGCTACATCCAGTCATTATACTACATAATCTCCACTTGTTTAATTTCTCCAAGTCTTTTGGGTTTCTAATACCATACTGGGAATTAACATCATTCCTAAGAGAGGGTATGATTGCATTTCATGAACTTAGCATTGTTTCAGTCTTTGATGTCAGCTAAGAGTGGTCTTCTTAGTACCCACAGTGTGCCCAGGTTTGCCTTGTTCTGTAATTCATACAAGGTTACATGTATGGGTAGCATATCTAAATACGACTGTATTTTTTTTTTATTAGACCCGTTGCTCCTACTACTTTTGGAACTGTCTGGGTATCTTTCTTCTGTATTGTTCTAATTTCTACCTGCAAATCCTGGTATTTTATGGTGTTGTGTCTCTCTATACAAAAGACCCTTTAATTACCGAGTGTAGAAATTTCAATGATCAATGCTACAGTTGTCTTTTCATGGACTACTATATCTGCTTTTCTTGCTTCTGCATTTTGAATTGTTAGTAATGGCTGATCGCATGTGATATAAATGTCATCATTCTCTACAATGCTTTCTGGTTAATGTTTTCAGTGCTTCTCAATATTGTAGTGTTTGCACATACTCCAGTGCAACAGTTTTGTCACTTTACTGTACCTTTCAGTGTTCAAGCCCTCTGCCATGAGTATATCACACCCAGCAACAAGATGTGTGACCATTTCCAGTTCTTTTTTAACAAATCTGCATTTGTTTGTTTCTCACATATGTTCAATCGACTTTGTACACCAACATGTACATAGTCCACTATCTTGGACCATCATTAACCTTTCATCTTTTGGTTTCAGTTCACTTCTCCTTAACCATTCCTGCGCCAAATCCTGATCAATATGAGGTTATTCCATGAGGTTATTCTCTGTACTTGCCACGATATTCATGCATATTACACATTTTTTTCCTTCTTAGCAGACCCTTCTCATTATTTCCTTCTTCTTTTTTTGGGGGGGGCACATTCAGTTGCTGTCTGATTTGTGTCTTCTTCTGGTTTGATTTCCATTCCTGGCTGTAGGCTTCTTCTAAACTAAGCAGAGATGTCATCTTAGATTTCTTCTCCTCATATTTTAAAACTTTCCCTATGTTTGGATTTAGTGAGTTCAGCAGATATGTATGCAGTTCCATGACTGCAGATTTATAAATGTAATCAGTTTTGAGGAGGCTCATACCTCCTCCCATATCTCCTTCAGAATAAGGACTATATAACCTTGGTATGCACTGATTTTTATATATTATTTGATCAGCATAAACCATTTTTTCCTGTCCAATGGATCCAATACCATTTGGGGTCAATCAGTCCAAAACTGTAAGTCAGAAGAGGAAGAGCACATTGGTTTATAGCCTGGCACTTTATTTCTAGATGTCAGGGCAGTTTTCAGAATTCGTTTTAGTCTTCTGGAGTATTCCTTACTGACTTTTATTCACATTCATTCATGTTTTATTGCCAGTCCTTCATCAATTCCCAAATATTTATACACTCCCTCCTGCCAGGTCCCATTATATTTCATCCCTGTTGATTGCTGTTGTGATTAATATTTTCTTGGTGCTGCAGCTTTCTTGCATTAAAAGTTGCTTTTGTACATTTATCAAGACTAAATGACATTCTTAGATCATCTGAGAAAGTTTTGACCATTTACAATTGTGCTTTCAACTCCTCAACTGATGAACTATACAGTTTTAAGTCATCCACAAAAAGCAGATGAGAAGTCTTTAAACAAGGTTGTTTTCTGTGAGCTGAATTGTAACCATGGGCTAATCTGTTAAGCAAACAGCTTAATGGGTTAAAGGCAAGACAACAGCAGCAGTGACTAAGAATCACCCTGGAATACCCCCCCCCCCTTCGAATTTTTATCACTGGGATTATAATTTGCCTTTTGTTGTGGCTTAACTGCAACATGATTTGCCATTGTTTCTTGGTCATGATTGTTCAATGTAGGGTGTATCCTATACATCTGTAAGCATTGCTTTATCTATGAATGTGAGATGCTGCCAAATGATTTTTTTTTATGGTAATCTATCCATGCCATACTTAGATTCTTCCCATTTTTACAATTCTATATTATGGTTTTATTTAGCAACAAATGATCCTTTGTTCCATATGACTTTCTTTTGTTACCCTTTTTATTCTATTGCCATAACAGATTTTGTTCTAAATAATTATAAACTCGGACTGCATCAGTTCCAGTATATAGTTTGCATATTGTCAGAGGGCAAGTTATGGGTATATCTTTTAGGATGGCTTTCAGCTTCACTGAGAAGTATCATTTTTCCTGTTGTTAACTAGGTTGGTGTGCATTCTAGATGCACACATAAGTAATTCTTACTCAGGGCTAAATCTTTGTTTAAAGATGCTAATACCTTTAGTAAAAAGTTAGGACTGCAGTTTTCCATTTAGGAGCTTTTCTTAATTTTATTTCAATTCTTCTGACCATTACTTCATTTCATATCCTCTACATTACAACTCCTCACTGTTTCTTTTAATTTTTCTATCCATTTGGCATCTTTGCTATGTTCCACATGGTCTTCATAAATATTTCTCCAAAATGTGTCTATTTCTTCTTTTTTTTTGGTCGTCTTTCTATTACTTTGCTTTATTTCCCATTTTTCTATAAAACTTGTTTGGGTCATAGGTTTATAGGTACATAGGAGATTACTGGACTCTACAAACCTAGCCAGTTTCACCAGGAATTTACATAATTTTCTATCCCTAGAGAAAAGATAACAAGGGTCAGCAAGTGGGGTTTTGACAAATTTGACAGACTGCCTCTGTCCATAAAGGACACAGGCACCACCTTGGGGGTGAATTTGCAATTTCTTATCCATTGGTTTGGATTGCACTTGAAGATGGTCAGGGGAGGGATCTGCTTCACAAGAACAGGAGGCTTATTCCAGAGGAGGGTCAATTTGTGGGACTCATCTATCTCTCCAGTTTAATCTAGTCATGTCAGAGATCATGTTTAGATCCTTGGAGTGGGTCACCCTCGCACAGTTAGTTGTGTGAATATGCAACATTTTCATCAGGGCTGCGTAAGAGACTGCCTTTTAGGTCAGGCATAAATAACCCCTCAGTAATTGGTAGGAAACTGAATACAGTGACACGGCTTTCAATCAGTATGCATATGACATGTTTGTTATGCCCTATGTTTTTTTGGTGAGAAACCTCTGAGGGCACTCAAACTGCTGCAGTTGTCTGGTGAGGTATGTTCCCACAGGTGCATTGTACTCAATTATTTGTCTGATGGCGGCTGAGTACAGTGGTGCTATGACATCCTTAGATCTGTCTGCCATGCCCTTACTAATAAACTGAGCCACAACCGTGGACACATTCTGGTCAAAGTTACTATCTTTCTATCTGAGTACCCAAATCTCTCTCCGCCAGGTCCACCGTTAGATGGGGTGCTATCAATGTTATTATTTGATTATTTGATTGCCCAAAAGGTATTATTATGCACTTCTTCACATTTAGTTTGAGGCCATGGCTCAGACACCAGTCATTAATCCACGTCAGTCATTTCTGTAGGATATCAACATTATTATGGTATTCAGTGATTGCCCCCAACTTACAGTCATCAGCAAACTTGGTCAGCCAAAGGTCATCTACGTTTGCCTTGACTTCTCAGAAGTAAATCTCAAACAGGAATAGGCTCAGCACTGAATCCTGTTGTACTCCACTGCTGACTGGCCTCATGCTGGATATGGATATCCCCACTCTAATAAAGTGTTCTGTCATCAGCCATTTGGCTATCCATCTAGTGATGTAGAGGTTTATGCCCAGGTTTGTGAGTTTACCTATAATAACTAAGTGAGATATTATGTCAAATGCATTAGCCAGGTCAAGGTAGTCAGCATGCACTGGCTTACCCTCTTCAAAGGCCTTGGTGACCTTCTCATAGACGTCCACCAGATTTAGCAGGCAGGATCTGCCCTTTAGGAAGCCAAACTTGATTGGGTATGGAGTCTGGAGATTTATTTTATTGTTGCTAATCAGGTCCAGAATTATGCTTTCCATAGCCTTGCATATGAAGCTAGTCAGACTTGTGGGTCAGTAGCTTCCTGGGTTTGTTGATGGTCTCTCCCTGTGCAGAGGGATGACTGTTGCTGTCCTCCACTCTACTGAGACAAAGCTTTTATTGAGACTGTGGTTAAACAGACATCTGAGTGGAACTGCTAGGTCATGTTTCAAGCTACTTAATAGGCACCCTGGGATTCCATCAGGGGCCATTGATGCTGTGTTTCTAGCTTTAATGTGTGCAGTGATGACCTGTTCTTTTGTGATAAAAGGCAAAGGAAAGATTGAGAGTATTTCATGCAGTGTGACCGGAGGTGATAAGGAGGGTGAAACCTGAGATTAATTTATTGACCAGCAGGTTTCTATTTCTTCTGGTTGAGTGTAGGTAGTGCTGTCTATAGCCAGCACATAGTTGAGTGCTTCTCTTACGAGTTCAGGCATAACTAAAAAATGCTTTGTGGTTATCCTTTGCTTGGGAGGCTATTTTTGTCTCATATTTTTTGAAGACTTGAGTAATTCCCTGATTTGGTTGTTGAGACTAATGAAATATTTTTTTCTGTTGTGCCCCCTCCCTATTTGTTCCTTCTTTTGTATAGTCTGTTTACACCAGAGGTCACCTTTTCCAGCTAGGTTTTGGTTTAGTTCAGTCAGATACTGCCGTTTCTATGCAGTTGTTTACGTGGTTGCACAGGGCATTTGTTTATACTTCTGCATAGGCCTCCATGATTTCGGGGTTAGGGGGAGCTTTAAAATTATCAGTGTTGTCACTTAATAGAAGTAATTTGCCATGGAAAAAATCTTTAGGGTTTTAGGGTTTGATGGAAGCTCTACCATTACATTAATTTCAAAGGAGACTGATGTACGTTCCGATAGGTCCTAGGGCCAATAGCCTAGTACCAACCTATGAACCTATGAACCAACCTATGAGGACATTATACTGGATGGGGGTGCAAAACTCCCCCATTTTTGTGAGCACTTTGTCAAGGATATCTGAGCCCCTAGTGGGAGTGCAGATAAGCAGTTTCAGAGCATTTGCATTAACAAAGTCCAGCAATCTTTGAACCTGTGTATTAGTGGTTGTGTATGTTTTCCAGTTTATGGAGGATTAGTTAAAATTACCCATTAGTAGTGTGAATGGTAAGTGATTATTGTAACTTTGGTATGCAGAGTGGTTTTCATGGTTCATACTTGGGGACCTGTAGCTAGCGATAATAGGGTGGGGGATTTTCTCTGTGGTCAGCTGGGCATGGAGCAGAGCAAGTGAATCATCCTGCTTGACCAATCTTGAGGTGTGATTGTTTTGTACATAAGTGGAAACACCTCCTACTTTCATTTTTTCCTTTTCAGAGGGTGGTCTGAATATATGATGGGCATTGTAGCCTTGCACTGCCAGGGTGCTTTCCACAGTCTTGAGTGATGTCTCTGTAACTGCACAGATGCTGGCATTCTCCTGTGTGAGGAGAGCTTCTAGGGAGAGCAGTTTCTTGTTAAGAGTCTTTGGATTGAACAATAGTACCTTCAGCTTGGTACTGGAAAATTGTGTTACATTGGTAGTTCTGTTGGTTTGGCACTGTCTAAAAAGGCACTATGGTTCATAGGTAGGTACTAGGCTATTAGCCCTAGGGCCTATATAAGCCTAGCCAAAAAGGTACCCTGGCTTTCGCCACCCAAGAAAATTATTTTCCTGTGCCCCTATCGAGCAGAGCCACAGAAATTATCCCTGGGGTGAATTTCCTATTTCCCATCCAATCATTAAGATTTTTTTTGAAGATTGCAAATGAGGAGCTCTGTTTGACATAGATAGGTAGTCTGTTCCAGAGTATGGGAAGTCTCTGGGACAGGAATCTATCCCTCCAGCATGTTCTGTTTATTGTGGTGACAAGGTTTAGGTCCCTAGAGCATGTAGCTTGGAGGGATTGGCATTTCTTTAAGTGGAGCATGTCCAACAGCTCTGGGTTTGACATAGCTTTGTATGTTAGGCAGAGATTGCTGCTGAGTAGGCGATATGCGACAGAGTAAAGCTGGAGTTTTTTGAGACAGTCTGCATTGGGCATCTGTTTGAGGCCAGTAATCCTCTTTGTGAGGTATTTCTGTGGCCTTTCCAGATGTTGTAGATGTCTTGTGAGGTACATGCCAAAGGGGCATACATACATACATAAAATGGGGGTGGGTAATGCCTTGGCAAGTATTTGAAGGGTTCCTGTCAGAAGAATGAAGATGCATTATGTCGAATGAACTTTTAAGCAAATTCTTTCCCTGGGAAAGAATCCACTTGGCCGCTTCCATCACTTTGCCATTTTCGGCACTGTAGTGCGATCTCGGAGTTGGTATATTTAAGTAGGGTGGTGGGGGGGCAAAGACCACCACTTAACATAGTGTTTAGTGTGTTTTTTTTTTTTTTTTTTTTTTTGGGGAGGGAACAGCAAATTTTTTCCCTGGGGAAAAAAAAAATCGCTGTTCTGGCTATTTGCTCTTTTTGTTTTCGCCCTTTTGTGGTTGGTATAACAGCGTTCGATCTTTTGATCATTCACTGTTATAACATAGACCCTATTTGAAAGCCTAGTAGTAACAGGTGCAGATCACCTCTCACAAAGCAGTATGGTCTGGGGTCTATATTAGATAATCGAACTTCCAAAAGTTCGAGTGTCATATGGTTGACACCATATGATCGAATTTTTGAAAGTTCAAATGTTTTAATGGAGATCTCCGTACAGTATGGAATGGGAAGATTTTCCTTCTGCACTGTAGTGCAATCTTGGAGTTGGTATATTTAAACAGTGGGGTGTGTGAGGGGTGCGGGTGGACTTGCTCCCCTGTTTAAAACATTCGGGTAGGTTATTTGTGTAGTTTATTTTTTTTATTAGATATTCAAACTTTTAAAAGTTCGATCATATGGTGTTAACCATATGACAGTCAAACTTTTGAAAGTTCAATTATATAATATAGACCCTATGGTCTGTTGATCATGTTGTCCCAGGCAGACAAGTACTGGATTCACTTGCAATGTCATTAGTAGCTAAGCCAGTTATTAAAGTAAATCATTTTCTGTTTGTTTTGTTGTATCATTCTTGGTGAAGGTAGAGTGATGCTCAATGCAAAGCTCATATCCACCAGTGACACATATTCATCATGTCTTTCTTCATATAGTCTAAGGAGGTATGTCACAGGGGCATTCACATCCACATGGACTATGACAGAGTCGTGTTGGTACTTGTAGTTGAGTGGCATGAGCACCCGTATGATCTGATGAACCCTGGGCCTGACAGGCGACTGACTGTAATCACTTTATCCAACTTGGTGAGCAACAATGAATTGTTTATTTTGTACTTCTCCTTTACATTTATTTGCATACCTTCTCCAGTTTTATGTCTGTGCTATTTTTAGTTTGTTTGCAATAGTGTATGATAGAGCCTTGTCTGTTTTGATATTGTAAGTTGCTTTTGCCTCATTTATCTTTCTAAGTAGTTCTGATGACCTCTTTCCTTTTCTATATTCTTCTAATAGTGGTACTTTTTTGTCTTAATTTATAGTTTTCTCTATTCCGTGCTTCCGTGGTGCTATCTAATTTCTTCCCTTCCTTTCCCATTATTGTTCCATGTAAGACTTTATCTGTTATGAATTTAGCTGCACGATAATATGACTGATTAATTTCTGTTAGATCAGAAGAATTTCTCTTAACAGTCCTAATTATTGTGTCCTTTTTTACCAAACTTAGTACATTTTGGGTCTTATTTACCTTCTCCAGTCTATTTCTTTCATTGATCTTAATATGTATATCCATCTCCATTAAATCAAGGAGCTCTTCCCTTGCATCATTTTCTTCTACACTGTGAGCACTTTCTATGCTCTCTGTTTCCTGTGAGTATTTGAAAGAAAGTTCCAGAACAACTTCCTGTGACATACCCTCTTTAGATGCACCCATTTGATGCTCCTTTGTATGGGAGCTCATTGGCCCATCACCCCACAACACTGTCTACAACAAAGTTGCCACTGTTTCCTGCCCCTTCCCTTGCTGTGCAACTTGAACTGAACTTTTGTACTGGTCTCCAACAGATGGTTCCAGAGCATCACCATGTATTAAGTCTTTAGATGCTTCCTGCTCCACCTGTTCTTCCTTAATCTTGGGACTCATTGTTCCATTATACTGTGACATTACCTGTGCTGGATTTTCTACATTAAAACCTTTACTTTGAAGATAATCCATAACTCCAGTTTCCATTTGTTGGACTTCTTTCCTGCTTTCTCCTTTTATTTTCTTATTGTTGTATTGTGAACTTTTCCATGTCTGGGTGCTTTTGCCTGTATTTCTCTTGAAGTATTTTTGGTGCTGCTGTTTTATATTGATTCCTTTTGCTTTCTCCTTTGCATACAGATTGCACCATGTCAGATCTCTTTTTCTTTCCCATGTCCATACTTGTTCTTTAGATGCCTTCCTCTCCAGTTGCAGCTCCTTAGGCTGGGGACTCATTGTTCCATCATGCGGTGAGATTACCTGTGCTGGATTTTTTTATACTAAATCTTTCACTTTGCTGGTAATCTCTGACTTCAATTTCTATTTATTTAACTTCTGCCTTGCTAATCCTCTTTACTACATCCCTACTTTGTTTTCATGTTCTTTGTATTGTGAACATTTTCTATATCTGGGTCTCTCGGCCTGCATTTCTCTTCAAATATCTTTGGACCTGCTTTTTTGCATTGATTAGGTTGTCTTTCTATTGATCCATACCAGATCACATTTTCTTTTCCAGGTCCATGTTTCTTTTTTACACCTTTCAAAAATCTTTTGGTTTTGCTCGTTATATTTTCACAATTCCTCTCTTGCCTTTTTTGCCAGGCAGTCCAAATTTTCTTTGTCTAATGATTTTCAAGAATCTGTTGTATTAATCAACACTACTTTTTATTTGGAGATGTTGATGTTTTTTTCTTTTGCAAGTATTTTCTTTCTTCTAATTACTCTTTTAATCTTTATGAATGTCTTCTATCTGGAAATCAGGGTTTTTTGCCTAATAGTAACAATGCACACTTTCTTCCTGGTCCTCAACAGTCCACTCTCATCTTTATGGCTCTGTTTTGGCCTGCCAGTTTTTGTGGACTACTACTTCCTTTTACCACAGAGGGAGCATTCACCTCCTTGTGCTTGGCCATAATACATTATAGGAAGGTTTCCATGTCTTGAGGATTCCACACTGTCATTTTTCCAGTATTGGCATCAATGTGTATGCAAGACTGGACTCTTTTTTTTTTTTTTTTTTTTTTTTTTTTTTTTATCTTGGGACCTGTGCACTCAGCTGTATTTTGTTATTTTTAATCTACCTCTCACCATGATATATGCTATATAAGATACAGTCTACATATTAGTATCAACTTGGTGAGATTTTGTGAAGACAGGGTCTGTCATGTAAAGGTACTCACCGATACCACTCTCCCTTTCATTCTGATTTCATCATCTCTCCATTCAGACTTCAACCATCTCTCCACTTTCCTCAGTGTGTTGGCTGCTGGTACAGGTAGCATTTCTGAGAATGCTACTTCCAGTCCCTTCTTCCAGGTAGAGAAGGCTAAAAGGAAGAAATCTTGGTATCCAGAGTAACCCGCAGCAGTAAGGAAACCAGCATAGAGACAAGCAGGGAGGTTCCAGAGAAAATGTGGTAACAACAGCAAAGGCAGGGAAAGGAAGGAGACAAGGAAATATTTAAGCAGATAAGAAGGAAACACAATGAAAAATAAGGAAAAAAAGAATGAGAAATGAATATGAGATGGTCAAACACAGAGTGGGAAAAGCAGAGAAGAGGAATATAACAAAGATGGGGGGGGGCACTGAAGGCAAGAGTGTGTAAAGGAAGAGCTGTCAGCATGGTGATCATCAATACCAGAAGTGTAGACAGGCAACTGATCATTCTAGAAGCAGTGGTAGCTTTGCAATGAAACTTACATGAACAGGATAACCGACATTTTAATCAATAAAAAGAGATGATAGAACGTGGTAACCTCAAAATGTAGAATGTTTAGTGATGATAATATATGCAATGATGGGAAGGGTGTGGCAGCATTCATCAAAAAAGGGATCTAAGGGATAGGCTGTAAAGGTGGGAGAGATACAACTGGAGGAAAATAGGGAAATGGTCAAGACTCTAGGTGTGAAAACAAACACCCAAAAAAGCTCTGTGAAATGTAGGTAAAAAACAGAAGGTTTATTCCAAATAAAACATAATGTGAAGCACTTTTCATCTACCAACAAATAGGTAAACTTCATCAGAAATAGTACATTGCATGTAAGGATGTTAAATAGCTTTTCATCCAAATATCTTTTAAAATTCAAACCAATCAAACATGTTTAAAATGCCGCCAAAAACCCCACAATGGAAACACCCACAACAAAGTTAACCCTTAATGGTAAAATAAATGCAGTAATGTTTAAAATACCAACATTTTATATGAACACAATAAATGTAAATGTATAAAAAAATATATATAATAAATATTTCTAAGGTGCAAATATAATAAAATAAATTGATTGCTGTAATGCATAAAATTGCAAAACATAAACAACTTAACGCAAACGATTTTTTAATTTTAAAATACATGTCAAGGACATCAACTCATCGATACTAGGGGGGCAATAGGAATTTAACCTCAATTGCCAAATTAATTCTCTCTTTTCTAACAAAAGTCCCTGGGGACCTCCCTTTAAATCAAAGGCAACTTGATCAATTATCCTAAACAGAAAACTATGGGTAGCATTTTAATTACAGTGCTTTGCTAGTGCATTAAAAGTATTCCCCTTCCTTATACTGTACATGTACTCATAGATCCTATCCCTTAGCCTCCTGTCGGTTTTACCTATATAGAACATGGGACAAACCTGGCAGGAGGCCAAGTACACCACTGATTTAGAGTCACAATTGAACCTACCCTTAGTCTTAAAAACAGTGCCTCTAACACTAAAGTTTGTACCAGTAGCTATAAATTTACAATAGTTACATTTTTCATACTTATAGGTCCCATCTGTCCTATGTGTGTGTTTCTACTCCACCTCAATAATATTTTTTAAGTTTCTCCCTTTCTTAAAAATTACAAAGGGGGAGTCACCTAGCTTTTCTACCAGTCCATTTTCTGCAATCAGAATGTTCCAGTTCCTGTTTAAAATACCTTTCAGTTGCCAAGCTTCTAAACTGAACATTGTAATAAAGCTTCTCATTGATACATGTTCTTGGCAATTATTCTGAGCAGGTGCATCAACTTCAATTTTAGCTGTTATCCTGAACTCAGTCCCAATGCAGTGCTACTTTCGGTTGAGACGAGGATCTTACGCTAAAAATATGTAAATGCAGACCAAACACCATACGCGTGATCCTCTAATGGCAATAAAACGCTGAGTAATTCAAAATTCAGCATGATGCTCAAGTGAACCAAATAAAGCTTTTATTCCATAGAGTAAGCGCTTTCGCCAAAGGCTTCTTCAGACTCTTGTTACAAAATAAAAATACTTAAAACCTACTTAAAAACCTTAACAAGCTATGGAAAGGTTTTTAAGTAGGTTTTAAGTATTTTTATTTTGTAACAAGAGTCTGAAGAAGCCTTCGGCGAAAGCGCTTACTCTATGGAATAAAAGCTTTATTTGGTTCACTTGAGCGTATCATCGTGCTTTGAATTTTGAATTACTCAGCGTTTTATTGCCATTAGAGGATCACGCGTATGGTGTTTGGTCTGTTATCCTGAACTGACCAGATACCTCATGTGGACTCTAATGTGTAACCCTCACAGTTTGTTCATTAGATAGAATTGGTCTAAACATCCCAGATCTTCTTTTGTTTTGTACCTCACCTATCAAGTCAAAAAACAAACATTCTGGATAGCCTCGACTGATAAACATGTTCTTTAAAATGTCACACTTGTCTAGAAAACTAGAATCTTCAGTTGTCATCCTTGCTGCTCTCACCAATTGTCCTTTCAACAGAGAGCTTTTTTGGTGCAGGGGATGACAACTGCTGTAATGCAACATGGTGTTAGAATAAGTCGGTTTACAATAGATTTGTGCAATAAACCAATTTTTTGCCAAGTCTTTCCACAAATCAATGTCTAAATATGTAATAGCATTCTCATGACAAACATAGGTGAACTTAAAGAACGGGGTACTGCTATTGAGGTGTCTGACAAATTCATCCACCTCTGACCTTGAGTGCTTAAACATTATAAAGGCAACATCCAAGAACCCAGTGTAAAGTTTAACCTTGTCAGTAAACATACTGTTGTTCAGGATGTTCTGGTGTTCCCATTGAGCCATCATTAAGTTAGTGTAGCTACCACCACAAGGCAAACCCATGGCCACTCCTACTACTTGTCTGTAAATGTTGTTGAACATCACATAGTTGTTTTTCAGTATAATTGTCCATTAATTCTTGGGTAAGTCTAATCTCCCTGCCATCTGCTCTGAGATGCATCATTCTTTCAACTACCCAATCTATCCCTACTTCATGAGGGATGGAAAAATGTAAATCGACAAAATCTACAGTGATGAAAATGATCTCTTTGTCAAAACCAAAACTTTCTATAGAAGCTAAAAAAAGCCCAAGAGTCCCGAAAAATCCGATGCTCTTTTAACACATTTTTTTTAAATAGAATCAACTAGCATTCACTAAAACTCTCATAGGAGGGTCATGAAGGTTTTTATGTAGCTTAGGCAAACCAAGTAAAGAAGGTGTCTTAGGGTTTAAGTTGGTGAGGTAGTTGTACATATTCAAAATCTATCATACGTTCAATGAATAAATCATTAATAAAAGAGTTAATCATTCTGTTATTGTAGTCATGTAGAATGCAATCAGTTTTGGATGGTGGGACATATGAAGTATCAAATTTAAATGAGATGAACATTCCTTATAGAATGATTAACTCTTTTATTAATGATTTATTCATTGAACGTATGATAGATTTTGAATATGTACAACTACCTCACCAACTTAAACCCTAAGACACCTTCTTTATTTGGTTTGCCTAAGCTACATAAAAACCTTCATGACCCTCCTATGAGAGTTTTAGTGAATGCTAGTTGATTCTATTTAAAAAAAAATGTGTTAAAAGAGAATCGGATTTGTAAGGACTTGGGCTTTTTTAGCTTCTATAGAAAGTTTTGACAAAGAGATCATTTTCATCACTGTAGATTTTGTCGACTTGCATTTTTCCATCCCACATGAAGTAGGGATAGATTGGGTAGTTGAAAGAATGATGCATCTCAGAGCAGATGGCAGGGAGATCAGACTTACCCAAGAATTAATGGACAATTATACTGAAAAACAACTATGTGATGTTCAACAACACCATTTACAGACAAGTAGTAGGAGTGGCCATGGGTTCGCCTTGTGGTGGTAGCTACGCTAACTTAGTGAAGGCTCAATGGGAACACCAGAACATCCTGAACAACAGTATGTTTACTGACAAGGTTAAACTTTACACTGGGTTCTTGGATGTTGCCTTTATAATGTTTAAACGCTCAAGGTCAGAGGTGGATGAATTTGTCAGACACCTCAATAGCAGTACCCCGTTCTTTAAGTTCACCTATGTTTGTCATGAGAATGCTATTACATATTTAGACATTGATTTGTGGAAAGACTTGGTAAAAAAATGATTTATTGCACAAATCTATCGTAAACCGACTTATTCTAACACCATGTTGCATTACAGCAGTTGTCATCCCCTGCACCAAAAAAGATCTGTGTTGAAAGGACAATTGGTGAGAGCAGCAAGGATGACAACTGAAGATTCTAGTTTTCTAGACAAGTGTGACATTTTAAAGAACATGTTTATCAGTCGAGGCTATCCAGAATGTTTGGTCTTTGACTTGATAGGTGAGGTACAAAACAAAAGAAGATCTGGGATGTTTAGACCAATTCTATCTAATGAACATACGGTGAGGGTTACACATTAGAGTCCACATGAGGTATTTGGTCAGTTCAGGATAACAGCTGAAACTGAAGTTGAGGCATCTGCTTAGAATAATTGCCAAGAACATGTATCAGTGAGAAGCTTTATTACAATGTTCAGTTTAGAAGCTTGGCAACTGAAATGTATTTTAAACAGGAACTGGAACATTCTGGTTGCAGAAAATGGACTGGTAGAAAAGTTAGGTGACTCCCCCTTTGTAATTTTTAAGAAAGGGAGAAACTTTAAAAATATTATTGAGGTGGAATAGAAACACACACATAGGATAGATGGGACCTATAAGTGTGAAAAATGTAACTATTGTAAATTTATAGCTACTGGTAGAAACTTTAGTGTTAGAGGCACTGTTTTTAAGACTAAGGGTAGGTTCAGTTGTGACTCTAAATCAGTGGTGTACTTGGCCTTATGCAAGGTTTGTCCAGCGTTCTACATAGGTAAAACCGACAGGAGGCTAAGGGATAGGATCTATGAGCACATGTACAGTATAAGGCAGGGGAATACTGTTAATGCACTAGCAAAGCACTGTAAGTAAAATGCTACCCATAGTTTTCTGTTTAGGGTAATTGATCAAGTTGCCTTCGATTTAAAGGGAGGTCCCCAGGAACTTTTGTTAGAAAAGGGAGAATTAATTTGGCAATTGAGGTTAAATTCCTATTACCCCCTGGTATCAATGAGTTGGTGTCCTTGACATGCATTTTAAAATTAAAAAATCTTTTGCATTAAGTTGTTCATGTTTTGCAATTTTATGCATTACAGCAATCAATTTATTTTATTATATTTACACCTTAGAAGTATTTATTTTATATATATATATATATATATATATATATATATATATATATATATATATGTTTTATACATTTACATTTATTGTGTTCATATAAAATGTTGTTTTTTTTAAATGCTACTGCATTTATTTTACCATTAAGGGTTAACTTTGTTGTGGGTGTTTCCATTATGGGATTTTGGCGGCGTTTTAAACATTTTTGATTGGTTTGAATTTTAAAAGATATTTGGATGAAAAGCTATTTAACATCATTACATGCAATGTACTATGTCTGATGAAGTTTACCCATTTGTTGGTAGACGAAAAGCGCTTCACGTTTGTTACGTTTTATTTGGAATAAACCCTCTGTTTTTTATTTACATTTCACTGAGCTTTTTTTGAAGACTCTAGGTGTGCCACAATCATCTTTATAATAGTACAGTTACTGTATGACAAAAGTGGTAGTTTGTTTACCGATACCCTATAGAGGCTACCCACTACAATGCTTCACCATGAACAAACGATGATTGCTCAAAATAATATTACTTGATCACAGCTGGTTGATGATACCCACCCTTCATAACCAAGCCTGAAATAGAAAGTCTCCAGTGCAACTTCCATGAGAGGCAAACCTTCACAACCCCAAGTTACTGTACCATAACTCTCCAGCTGCACAGCTGTGGTGAAAACAGAAAGTCTGCATTAAAAGCCAGGCGTGGACTCACACATACATGTGGATATAGCATTTAATGACATTTTGATTAGTTGTATTTACACTGTTAGAACCCAATTAACTGTACCTCAATTACTTGTTGGGAAACCATAATATTTCTGCCAGGTAGGCAGCTGGTAAGTGACAGAACTAACGGAAGGGCAGGAATGATGGCTGTGACTACGATGGCAGTCTTCCAGAGTTACATGGAACATTCTGTCACCTAAAGTAGGCAGAGAAAGCAACCTATTTAAAATATTCATCATAGAGGGGTTTGAAAAGAAGGCAGAGGTTGTAACCTGGAAGTGGAGGTTCATGAATCTGGTTGTGTAAAAATGAGGAGGTGAGCACCACTGGCAAGCATTGATCTTGCAATGATGTGGGTTATACTAGCTATAGAAAAGGAACAAGACCAGAATCTGGGGTTAACTGGGGGTTTGTTGTAGGAAGATATTGACAATAATAGTCAAATGCATTGGGATATGGGAAGAAAGCATGAGTTGGTAGAAACTGTGAAGCATAAGAAACAGAATTATTTGGAAATATGAAAAAAGCACTGAGGATGACTGCAAGGAAATGAAAACGAGGAAGCTAGTATACTTCAACGCAAAAGGGAAACTAGCTATAAAGGACAAGAAGAAAAAATAAAGGGACTGGAGGAAGGTGAGTACCAATGTGAATGTTGTACTGAGGCTAGAAATAAGGCAGCAAACTGCATAATGTTGCCAAAATAAAAAAGTGAAGAAAGAATGAAATCAGCATTAAGAGGTAAAAAGGTTTATGTAGCAGATCGAGAGAGAGAGGAAGAAGGCATTTAAATAGATGAAGTAGCCTTGGAAGGTCAGAAATATAAATAGCGTAGGAAGTAGGTAGAATTTTAAATGTGTACTTCTTGCCACTGTTCATCAAGGAAAGGAAAGGCAGGATTCCAGTCCCAAAGAGCAGGATAGATGAAGAAAAGGGTGGGGTGGACAAATGAGATTTCAGCAGATGATATAAGGAATGCATTATGGCACTAAAGGAGGATAAGGCATATAAGCCTAATGTGATTCTACCCCGGGCCTTCAAGAACTTTTGAACTGATAGAATTATGCTGCATGTTCCCTAACAAGTTCTGATCTTGTGTGATTGCAAGCAAGTAGTAATATTGTACAAAGCCAGGTAAGGAGCAGCTTGAGAAACTAAAGGCCAGTGAATTTCATTTTAGTATGGGACAAAAGAATGAAGATGATCCTGAAGTCAAGGCTGACATGGCTACTTAATGAAATGTGCCATGGATTCACAACAGGAAGCACCTCATAATGATCTGCTAGAGAGTTACAACTTGGTTACCTGGAAGGTGTACAATAACTACCCTGTGGATATTTTGTATAAGGACAAAGCAAATCATTTGACTTCATCCCTCTCTGCAAGCTTCTAGAAAATATGAGGGGATAGTAAAAAGTAGCAATTATGGAAGGGGGTGAATTTGGATGAAAATTGGGTATAGGCAGGAAAAAGAACATGGTAGTGTTGCATGTTTTGTGTGTGTGTGTGTGTGTGTGTGTGTGTGTGTGTGTGTGTGTGTGTGTGTGTGTGTGTGTGTGTGTGTGTGTGTGTGTGTGTGTGTGTGCGGTGTGATGAGAAGGGTTTAGTAGGATGAAAAAAAAGGAGATGTGGTGACTCACAGGGATCAATCCTAAACCCACCACTATTTAGTGTCTTCCTTTGTAACCATTAGAAGATCTCTGACACTGGCTTGGTCTCCTTGCAGCTGAAATTAACAGCCAGAGGGTTATATCTGATAAGGATGCAAGTCCAGTGGCAGACTTGGGGAGGATGAAAACAAGATTTATGAGGAGGTACCTATGATTCAACCTTCCCAGCTCCATGGTGGCATCTTTCAGTGCAATGTGCATTTTGGTAGGAGATCAACCACAAACCCTCATAACAAGAGAAGGATTTTGGGGTTATAATTAGTGAATACTTGAATCAGTGGGCTCATTGAAAGAAGGTGGCAATAAGACCATTTCCAATCTTAATTTGTATGTCTAGGGATGTAATTTCAGTGGGCAAGGAAACTGATGTTCTTTGGTCTACAACTGAAAGGGGGGCCTTTTAGGTAGATTCAGTGCCAACTTTACCCTCCTCCCTCCAAGGGCCCTATCACAATAACAGAAGAAAGCCTGGTACCCACCATTTCTCTGGCAAAGGTAAAAGCTACATTGTTCAAAGCCATGAATACAGCATCCATGGGACCTGATAATATCCCTGCCTACATCCTACATGAGCTATAAATGAACTGGCACCACATCTGTGTGCCCTGTTCAATCACAGCCTTACCTCAGGCTATATCCTTTATGAATGGTGCACTGCTACAGTCATCCCACTCCATAAAGGGGGAGCAACTACAGACCCTGGGAACTATTGCCCCATTAACCTGATGAGTCTGGTATGCAAAGCTATTGAGCGCATCATCATGGACCTACTTAACAAAGATATAGGCAATCTCCAAACTCTTGACCCTACACAGTTTGGCTTTGTCAAGGGGAGGTCCTGCCTGCTGAACCTGGTTGACTTCTTCGAGGCAGTCACCAAGGCTGTGGATGAGGCAGTGCATACAGCCTACCTCAACCTGGCCAAGGCCTTTGATACCATTCTCCACTCAGGTATTATTGATAAACTCATCAAACTAGGCATCAATCCTTACTTCACTAGGTGGGTTGCAAACTGGCTCACAGACAGGACCCACAGAGTGAGAGTTGCGGATTCCAAGTCAGACTGTTGATCAGTCATGAGTGGAGTCCCACAGGGTTGGTCCTGGGCCCTCTCCTTTTTGGCATCTACTTCTCGGAAGTGCAGGCCAACACAGAAGGACTCTGGCTGACCAAGTTCCCTGATGACTGCAAGCTAGGAGTCATTATCAACTCCCCAAGTGATGCAGACATCCTACAAAAGGGCCTTTCTGAGACCAATGACTGGTGTCGGAACCATGGCCTGAAGCTTAACACCAGAAAATGCGTTATCATCTCCTTTGGAAAAAACTAACTTCCCACAAATTACCACAATGATGGGATCCCACTGAACACTGAAGGAGCCATAAGAGATCTTGGCACCCAGGTTGACAGCCACATCACCTTCGATGACCACATTGGTCAGAAAGTCATTCTATGTGGCACATCTTATAACCAAAGGTTTTGTATTCAGGAAGAAAGAGGGCGGCACAGTGGTGCAGCGGTTAACATTGTCGCCTCACAGCAAGAGGTTCTCTGGTTCGATTCTCGGCTGGGGTGCCTTCTGTGTGGAGTTTGCATGTTCTCCCTGTGTTCGCGTGGGTTTTCTCTGGTTTCCTCCCATATTCCAAAGACATGCATCTGGAGTGTTTCTCCCCAGGCCTCCGTGGAAAACAGGCTCTGTGGAACCTAGTCAGGCATTCCCGGTCAACAAATGTTAAATAAATAAAAAATAAAAAAAGAGGTCATCATCCCTCTCTACTCATCCCTCATTAGACCACTCATCACATATAACACCCTATTTGGGCATGTACCTGACCAGACACCTACAATAGCTGGAGAGGCCACAAAAGTACCTCACAAAAAGGATCCCAGGCCTTAACACATGTCCTACATGGACAGACTCAAGAAACTTCAGCTGTTCTCAGTCTCTTATTGTCTACTTACAGGTGATCTCTGCTTGACTTACAAAGCCATGCTAGACCCAGCCCTATCTGAAATTCTACACCTAAAGAAATCCTAATCCCCCTGAGCCACACTCTCCAGAGATCACAATCTCATTACCACAATTAATATGCTGGCGGGATAGGTTCATCTCCCAAAGACTGCCCATACTCTGAAATAAGCTTCCCATTCATGTCAAGCAGAGCACCTCACTGACCCTCTTCAAGAGAAATCTTGACGAGTGGATGGGTAACAGAAAGTTCACTCCAGGGATCATTCCAGTTGCCCTACTGGATATGAGCACTCTGAACTAACATTGGATGGCATGGTGCCTGGGCAATTTTTTTGGGGCTATGCTTGTAAAGGCTCCAGGGCCATTAGCCTAGTACACACCTATGAGCCTATGAAACCTTCTCTACCCACTCCACCCTGCCTGCACTGTCTCCTTAACTTCTCTTCCCCACTCCCCGTTACTCTGAAGTGTTGATCCCAAATTGCCAACTCTACTCCCTGCATCCTCATCATTCCTCTGTCCTCCCTCACATTCACACACACATATATATTCTGTCTTAGTCCTACTGACCTTCATTACTCTGCTCTCAAAACCATATCTCCACCTTTCCAGGGTCTCCTCAACCTCCTCCCTACTCCAACTGCAGATCACAATATCATCCACAAACATCATAGCCCATGGGGGACTCCTGTCTAATCTCCTCTGTCAACCTATTCATTGTCATTGCAAATAATAAAGAGCTCAGAACTGATATTTGATGTGATCCCACCTCCACCTTAAATGCATCCAACACTCCAATCACAGACCTCACCACTGTCACACTGCCCTCGTACATATCCTGTAACACTCTTACATACTTCTCTGCTAATCTTGACTACCTAATACAATACCACAACTCCTCTCTTGTCTTCTCAGCAAAAAGCAGACCTGGGATCATAGACTTTAGATACACTGGACTTCCTTTACACATGAACATGCAACTAGGATCTGTGATAGATATAAGGGGGCAACCATTCCCTACACCAGTGCATTAGCCACTTAGCAGCTTTTCCTTATGATATGTAGCAGGGGGTCCAGAATCATACTGCATGTACTGTGATGACATCACGGATACAGCCCGTGATATACCTGGAGCCTGTGTTGTGCATATGCACATGCCTGTGGTCCCACTCAGTGGTGTAGTGTGTTCCCCCGTACAGATCTGCATTCCAACTCCTGTGCTTAGTGTGTATTCCTCCCCAGTCAACTGTGGATCTAAGCTAGGTCACTGCATATATAACATCCTTGCCTCCATGTACCTTCCAATTTTGTGTTGCCAACCAACATTATCACCCCACTAAATCCTGGCTATATGGATTTCTACAGATGGGATAAGGTTATCCAAGACCTAAGCCCTGTGTGTTTCCATTCTCCCTTTGAATAGCTTGAATAGCTATCACACTTCCTGTGTCTGCAAACTACTTTTATACACTCATGGGGGGATAGTAGAAACAGTTACACATGAATTGGACTAGGGAGGAGCTCTGCTTCACATGGATCACCTGTTCAAGAGAAGCGTTAGTCTCTGAGATACATGCCTATCTCTCCAGCATAACCTATTCATATCACAATCAATGTTTAAGTCTTTAAAATAGGTAATACTGGTTTTGTTTGCTTTACGGATGTGCAGGAAGTTCATCAGAGTGGAGTTTGACAATGCCTTGTATGCTAGGCATAGATATCCCCTCTAGAGCCTGTATGAGACAGACTAGAGAGATAGGGCCTTGAGGCGGTATGCATAGGACATCTTACTTATGCCCTATATTCTTTTCGTGAGGAACCTCTGTGGTTGTTCCAGTTGTTGGCACTGCCTGGTTAGGTACATACCAAAGTGGGCATTGTACTCAATGATACATCTAATGAATGCCAAAATACAGTGAAACAATGACTTCCTTGGACCTAGATGTCATACCTTTGTTTATAAGTTGCAAAACATAGAATAACGTCCTCACTACCGTAAACATGTGATGGTCAAAGAGTAGATTACTCTCTATGCATGTTCTCAAGTCCCCCAGTACCAGGGAAAAAAAATAGCTGCTCCCAAAAAAAGAAAAAAAAATGTACAGACTAACTTAAATATACCAACTCCATGATCGCACCACAGTGGAGGAAATGGCAAAGTCCCAAGAATGGCAGTTTGACATTATGGGGTTTCATTTTTTTAAGTTCGATATAAGAGAGTTCACTGTTTTCAGCTTTCGCTCTTCTGATGTAGACCCATCTGGGACACATACTTAGAGAGCTTGACCCTGTCTCTCTTCATATAGTCCAGTGAGGTACATCTGAGGTAATTCACACCAACATGAACTATGACACAGTCATAATGGAACTTGTTGCTGAGAGACCTGAGTGCATGCTTGATTGGGTGTATCCTTGGCACTCGACAGGCAGCTCACAGTGACTTTCTCCTTGTCCAGCCTGGTAAGGGAGACATCCATGTGTCTCACTATTGAGTCTCCAATGATGAGAACACTTGTTTTTTGAGTGATAAGCCTTACAGGCCTTGGTGAGTGAGACACTGGTGTTACTATGTGTCATTGGTGTTGTGGAGAATGTGCTAGCTGTAGTAGACTTGTGCTTAGGAGTTTTCTGGTGTTTCAGTAAGTTTTTTGAGAGAATCTCTGTGTATGTGGATTTACGTGTTTAATGCATACTGTGTATATGAGTAGTGGTACTATGTGAATATGTAGTGGTGGGTGAGTTGACAACATTCTCTGTGTTACTGTTTTGAGTGAGAGAGAGCATGGATTCTAGATTCTTGGTGTAAATACTTCTCTTGCACTCTGTACTAGACTGTGTTATTAGTAGAGAGTTGTCTGTGTACCTGAAGCAATTACTACACTGCCTCAAGAGACACAAGTCAACAAGGTTTGCAGGAGAAACAAGGGTAGTCCAACTGCTCATAATGCTAGGTTGAAGACTGTCATTAGTGGTAGCTTTTCAGAAACAATAAAGGAGGAGCCTGAAAAATGGATTCTCTCTTATTTGTGTGAATTGCTCAATGCTGGTTTGGCCCATTCTTCTTCTAAAGCCCACCTATCAGCTATCTCTGCTTGTTTGCCTTTATCTCCTCATTTAACTGTTAGATTTGAGGGGAAACAATTACTGAAATGTGTCCTTAATATTAGACCTCCCAGAAAGCCTGTTTCTCCTTCCTGGGATCTTAATTTTGTTTTGGAGAAGTTGACTCAGGTTCCTTTTGAGCATGCTGCATCAGCTTCCTTGCAACATTGTTCTTGGAAGACTGTTCTTTGTTAGCACTTACTTCTGCCAGACAGGTGTCTGAGTTGCAGGCCCTTATGGCTTGTCCTCCTTTTTTGATTTTTCATGCGGATAAAGTGTCCTTGTGCACTAACCCTTCTCTTATGCCAAAGGTGGTTAATGAGGTGTCACTTAATCAGTTAGTTAAACTGCCTACCTTTTTCCCGCTCCACAAACTGACAGTGAGAGGGTGCTGTATGTAGCTTCATAGTTTCATAGGTGTTTACTGGGCTAACAACCACAAGGGCCTTTTTAAGCCTAGCTATGCATCTCAAATCTGTGAAAAGTTCTGATACCCATTATAAGTGTAAGCATGGGCCTGGGAGATGAACCATTTATTGGTTACCTGTGTCCATTAGAGACATAGGTGCCAAACCAGGGATGAATTTCTGATTTCCCATCCAGTTGTCCAAGCTGCACTTGAATTGAGTTAGGGAGGAATTCTGCTTCACATGGATGAGAAGCCTGTTCCATAGATAGGGTAGTCTCTGGGATACATAACTGTCTCTCCAGCAGGTCCTATTTATATCACAGACAAGATTTAAATCTTTAGAACAGGTAGTTCTAGTGCTGTTTGTTTTGTGGATATGCAGGAGGTCCATTAGAGTGGGGTCTGACAATGTCCTGTATGTCAGGCATAGATCTCCCCTCAACAGACTGTAGGAGACAGAATACAGGGATAGGGCCTTGAGGAGGTCTGCATAGGACGTATCACTTACGCCCTGTATTCTTTTAGTGGGGAACCTCTGTGGACATTCCAATTGTTGGATATGCCTGGTTAGGTACATACTAAAGGAGGCATTGTACTCAATGATAGGTCTGATGAATGCCAAATACAGTGGAACAATGACTTCCTTGGACTTAGATGCTATACCTTTATTTATAAGCTGTGCAACATAGATTTATTTCCTCACCTCTGTAGACATGTGATGATCAAAGGCTAGATTACTATCTATTTGTGTCCCTAAGTTCCCGACTACTGGGTCAACTCTAAGGGGTGAGTTGTCAATATGATAGTTACCAGGGGTGGATGACTTCCCAAAGCTTACTATTATGCATTTCTTTGCATTCAGTTTTAGTCCATGGCTCTGACACCAGTTGTTTGTCTGTATCAGTCCCTCCTGGGGAAACATTTGTGTCAGTGTGAGATTCAGTGACAGCTCCTAATTTGCAATCAACTGCAAATTTAGTCAGCCAGAGACCGCTAACATTGGTCGTGACTTCTGAGAAGTAAATGCCAAAAAGGAGTGGTCCAAACACTGACCCCTGAGGGACTCCACATGTGACTGGCCTCTTTGTAGAAGTAGATTCCAAATTCTAACTTCCTGGGTCCTGTCTGTGAGCCAGTTGGCTATCCACCAGGTGACATATGGGTTAGCATCTAACCTCTTGAGTTTGTCAGCAATGCCCAAGTGGGGTATTGTGTCAAATGCCTTGGCCAGGTCAAAGTAGGCAGTGTGAATGATTTTGCCCTCATCCATTGCTTTGGTGACCTTCTCAAAGAACTCCACCAGGTTGAGTAGGCATGATCTGCCCTTGATGAAACCAAACTGGATTGGGTCCAGTGTCTGGATG
>NC_056725.1:1567788273-1567878273 GCF_019279795.1 Protopterus annectens
CATGCAGTTCTTACCTTCCGTATTCGCGTGTCTCGCTACTGACAAGTGATCGGCTCTTGTAGGAATAACGTATTTGTTCGGTATGAACATACAGTTTGACTATCCTGGGAGTCTTCCTTATATCCGTCGTCACCTGCGGCATGTGGGTTCATCACACCAATAGCTGTTCCTCGGTGTGTACTTATGCACATATCACCTGTGCATCTCCTCCATTCGTACGGTACTCGGAACTAGGCCATGGTTCATTCATCGTCTGGGCGTTGGTTATCTGCACTACCTTTGGGGATGGTATGTATTGTATTATATTATGTGTGACTACAACCGCTATGTGTGGCGTCAGGTACATTTGGCTGTGGTGTTAGCCTTGGATTGTGTGTGTTGGGTATGGTATTATGTTCCACATGTGGGTGTCCGTGTCCTGCCGGCGTCTGTCGATGGCATTTTGCATTCTGATGTGTAACATAGCTCTTGTATTCCTGTACACAACGGATGCAGGTATGCATCCGCTGCTGATAGTGGTTCCCACGAGGGATGTTGCGGGTATGCCGCTGTCATTAACTGCCTGTATGTTTTTGCTGCTATTTCGGATTGTATCCCTTTGATATGTGCGATGGGGTATATCGGCGGCTGTGGATGACGGGTACGGGTTGTGGGCCTTGCATTTGTACATACACGGTATGCTTCTGTGTGTGCTCCATCCCTGCCTGGGGAGTTACAAGTTACCTGTCTGTTGTTCTAGGAGTGTAGGTTTTGTTGATGTCGTCTGCTGTCGGTACCGCCTGCTTGTGTGCTTCCTGCATGTATTCCTCCGTCACATCGGTAGAGTATCTGCAGCTGTTCGTAGGTGCTGACTATCCCTTGGCATTTTGTCATGGATATTTATGGTCATTGTGGTCCTGTAGTTGGGACGGCCTGTATGCTACCGGTTGCCACCTATTCGGGTGGCGATTGCTTGTTTAACACTCGTAGAGCACACAGCGGTGTTTACGGGACGATACGTGTCCACGATCGGTGCCGGGGTAGCACA
Source organism: Protopterus annectens (assembly GCF_019279795.1). NCBI lineage: Eukaryota > Metazoa > Chordata > Ceratodontiformes > Protopteridae > Protopterus > Protopterus annectens. The sequence continues at coordinate 1,567,789,301 of NC_056725.1, forward strand.
TGCGTATTTCCGCGGTACATAACTATTGCTGCGTAACGTTGCCGATATATCGTATTGGAATTAACATGTCGGCGCCATGCATACGGTGATGGTTTGTACATGCGTCCTTTGCATGTCATGTTGGCTATACTCCTGTGGTACATTCTGGGACATTTTCGATTTGCATCGTTTTACGTCGCCACGCGCCTAGCCAGTGAGGAGCTCTCAGTACTACTTTGTGGGTACTGCTATACATACACCTGTGGTTCCTATACTGTATGCCTACACATGTTATTCCACTCCGCCTGTCACATGCCACCTACATACACATTTTATAGTGTCACACACATTACACTGGCACAGCGGAACACACGACACCCTCACCTCACACATAGACATACTGCCGCTTTCGCAGGGACAGTTGCACACAGTACCTACGTTGACCACATCGCCGGCGGCGGTGTCTACCTCCGCCCTCATATCCTAAGAATATTACACGCACATGTCCTGTTACTGTATCGTGGCCTGGCGATCATCCCGAATGGCGAATATGCATTTAGGTGGGTTGACCTTTCCATGGGTGGCGTTCCCTGCTCTGTCCACCCTCCCGGATAGTCGGGTTGTCGTTCAGTATGTTTTTGAGAGTTCTCATCTTACTGCATCTGTAACCTTGCATCCCTGTGATTCCCTGTTTAACTTGTTGTACTTTATATCTGTTTATGTGTACATATATTTCTACGTGTGTAATGATATCTATATCCATATTTGTGTATGCACATATGTACATATGTAGACACCTTGCGCCGAACGTGGCAGCATACGGCTACGCCGTCTGCTGTCGGACCCGCGTGCGGTTGAGGTGTTGGCGTTCCATGCTCCGCTGGCTGTTGATTGTGCAGTGTTTGGGTGCTACCTATGTTGGAGTCACACATGGGACCACCCATACAGTACACATTATGGGCGGACATGTTTGTGTGCCGTCCATTTCACTGTGTGTGCAGGTAGGGAGGTGTCAGTCCATGGGGCCTACGCTGTCAGAGTATGTGCTATACGTTCCCTCTTTGCCAAGGCATAGGCATATTGGGTACGCCTCCGTCTGCCTACTGGGGCTGGCACAGTGTGTTCATGGCGCTGAACGCCCTGTGCCTATGCTTGCCTTGGCAGTTGTGGTGGGCTTGGTGGCCCTACACCATTATGTCCCTGCGGCAGCTGTTTCCGCAGGATCATATTATGTAGCATAGCACATACTATGAATATGTGGGCACATGTGCCTGGAGAGTACTGCAAGGCTCCACCAGATGTATCCAAGCACCGGAACCGTGATTTCAACATCCCAAACACACGCTCTATGATTATTCTGGTTTGTGCGTGTGCCTCGTTATGGCGTTCTTGCATGTGTGTGTGCATTTCTGATGGGTGTGATCATCCACAACTCAAATGCGTAGCCAGCATCCCCCACAAGGTGACCTTGTGTGATGTCCCCCCTGGCGAATACCTGATACAGCTGTGAGGCATGCCAGATATGGGAGTCGTGGTAGCTTCCGGGGCTGCCAGCACACACATCCATGATAATGCCCTGCGCATTGCACACGACCTGGCAATTGATGGAGGGGAATCCCTTGCGGTTTATGTAGCGTCTACCCTGCTCACCGGGTGGTGACTTGATTTCTATGTGCGTGCAGTCTATCGCACCCAGTACCTCCAGGTATTGTGCCACACGGTGGAAGTGGCGCATATTGCTAGCCAACTCCTCCTGAGATCTGGGGAAGTATATATACTCATGGGCATGTCGTAACATGGCATCCAGAAACTGGTGTAGTACCCTGGATGCTGATGCCTGTGAGATGCCCATTATATCCCCGGTTGGCCTTTGAAAGGTACCTGTTGCCAGTATTCGCAAGCTTACACATACCTTTGTGTCCACTGGGATGGGCTCCCCTCTGTTGTCTCTTCTTCTCAGGCTTGGCCGGCACAGCTCCACTATTTGCTGTAACGTGTCCCTGTCCACCCTGTAACGCTCTACTATCTCCAGGTCTTGCAGCCCCTGGTAGGTCACCCTTGGTCTGAACACTCTCCTTCTCCTCTGAGGCCTCCGGTAGTTGTCGGCACCCTCCTCCGCAACTCCGTCTGTCTCTAACACATGCTGATGCATCACGGCCACGGCAGCACCCAACATATACATTTTAAAAGTTCCCCGTGTGTTTACACCGTAAGGCGCAGTGTTTGGGAATTCACGCTGTGTGTTGTGTGCATTTCCACTTTATAGTGTTGTGCTGTACACCCGGTGATGTCATTGGGTGTGTCTCTGCTGCCGTCTCTGTGGGTTATCTACCGTGTTTTACCGTTGGCACTGCAACGCTGTTGCCTTTGGTGTTACATTACACTTGCCTGCATTGGTTTAGCTTTACACCTTACTTTACTGTTTCTGCACGTTGCACCTACTATTTACGGGAGTGCATCCTGCAGGCACATGACATGTCATGCATTTTGTCTGCCGCCGGCATTATGCTAACTCTCTCCTTGGCTGTGCTGTATCGGTTCTTCGCTCTTTGCATTTCTGCAACATCCACTACTTTCTTTGCATTCATATTCCTCCCCTTTCCCATTTTGCAGATTTCTGCATGCAGAGTTGTCAGCTGCCGCCGATTGCCCTCCGTCGGTTGATTGGTGTTAATTGCTCATTACGACTCCAATTACACTGCTTCCGCATTTCCTCATATTCTCCGCATCACCTTCCTGTATCCATGGTTGTTGACGGGGCGGCCGTCACATGACTGGTTTGGGGAACGTAGTCATCCTCGTGCACATGCATCTGTGTGCGCATTGTATACTCTCAGCGCATCTATTTCCTCACACGCCGGTCCTGATGCTGTGATGTACATTGTACAGCCCAGGTTTGCTGGGCTCCAATGTGCTTCCTCCTACAGCGGCACACCCCTCTGCGATTGACAGGTATTCCCTCTAGGCCACTCCTCGGTGTTTTACCGCTGCGCCGTTTGGTGCAGCCTTATGCCGGCGGGGGTTTTGCGATTCAGTATTATCTGCCTCATTTGCATGGCATTGACTACTAATACATGGTTACGGCGCCAGACATCGACGCCACTCCTTGGCAACCCTTGGGCTGTGGTTGTGGCTTTCCATTCATACTATGGTGTATTGTGGCTGTGATGCTGATGTGTCTTATACTGCTCTTTTATGGCATTGTCATATTACTTCATTGTTCCTCACCTTCCGTGGACATGTCCTGGGGTTCTGCTGTGGTTTTGCATATGAAATTTATGTCGTTATTTACATTTTCTGCAGGTTTTCCTTTGACATTCTCGGTTTCTTTCCACATTGCCATGTTGCACCACTATGACACATGACGTTGGCAGCCTTCCGTTACTCCTATGTCATGTTTGGATATATGTAAACCGTTTTTTTTTGGTTTACATTGCCGTGCTGTTATGCTACGCCCGCGCCACTTCGTGAATCGCTACTTGCCTTCATTTGCATGGTGCAGCACCGCACATGGGGTATTTAACATACCTACGCCGGAGGCGGCGCAACTCCGGCGTACGCCGCTGATGCACGTGGGTTTGGATCGTACCTGAATCGCTCGGCGGCCATGTCTGGCATTGTGGCGCCTACGCCATGCGTGCGCCTGGCGCAAGGTTCATGAATCCCGGGGACTGACTATTTGTACTTGCTAGAATCACTCCCTATACAGCCAAACACTTTGTTCATGGGAGATTTCAAGTATCTTTCCATAAATTGGACAACATACATGAGGAGAAATGTGATAGCTCTGAGGTTCCTGAACTTTGTTAATTCAAATGCTCTGGAACTGCTATTCTGCACCCCTACAAGAAGCTCAAATGTCCAGGTACTCACCAACATGGTGGGGGGGGTCATTGCACTATCCCCTGTGTGTTGCCCTCCCTGGTGAGGTCAGACCATAAATCTGTCTCATTTGAAGTAAAGATCATACTGGACACCCCCACAGGAGCAAACAAACTGAAAAATTTCTCCAAAGCAAACTTTAGCCTACTAAACAAGGGTATAAAAAGTTTCAAACCCCCTGCTAGCAGAGACAACAGTGCCTCCTATGCAGAGGACTACAAAATGCCTTGTACAGACATTTAAACAACTGTATGTACTCAGATGTACCTATCAGGATTGAAACCAGGTCCTCCTGGAGAAACAGGCCACCCTGGTGGACAGCAAATCTAAATAGGTTACATAGGAAAACCAAGACTGCAGACCAAAGTAAACCCAATAAAAACACTTCCTTTATTTATTAATGATGTACTGAAGTTAAAAGTATTTCAAATAAAATGAAATGATAAGCGTTTTCATTTCTATAGTAAAAACTTCCTCAGATCTGAGGATTAATCATTAATAAAGAAAGGAAGTGTTTTTATTGGGTTCACTCCTGTCTGCCATCTTGGTTTTCCTACATTTTTTCTTGTGGCTGTGAGGTATAAATAGGTTACATAACAAAAGGAAGAAACTGTTATTCAAGAACAAGAGGGAACTTACTCACCGGTGGAAGAATACCCTCTACAGCTTGAACAAGCAAATCAGATATATTGTAAAATCCTCTAAAGCCAATTAGAAGGCTAAATTGGCATTTCTAGCTAAAGGAAAGCATACGGCTTTCTTTAGCTATATCCAAAATCGTAATGGGAATGACCAGCTATGTGCTGAACTTACTGCAGATGATACTACTCACACTGAGCCTGAAGAAATTCCCAACCAGCTCGTGGACAGATTTGGTGCAAATTTCACCCCCTATCCCCACCAGACACATCCCAAAATATACATATCACACCAGCACTACCTAGCATCTCCAAACAGCAGTAATCCCCTTGCACAAAGGGGGTCTATCAACAGACCCTAGGAACTATAGACCCATAAGCCTAAACAGCCTTATCTGGAAAGCCATGGAAAGAATCATCATGGACCTTAGTAAGAATGACATAGGCAACCTCCAAACTCTTGACCGACACAGTTTCACTTTGTTAAGTGCAGGTCTTGCTTATTGAATCTGGTGGACTTCTTTGAGAATGTCACCAAAGCCCTGGATGAGAGCAAATGATTACATGCCACCTATCCTGGCTTAGCCAAGGCCTTCAACACAATCCCCCAATCAGTTATCATTGAGAAACTCTCCCAGCTGGGGATTAACCTATACATCACTAGATGGGTAGCAAACTGGCTCATCAACAGAATGCATACTGTCAAAGATGTGGATTCCACCTCCACCATTAAGACCAGTTACCAGTGGTGTACCACATGTGCTGGGCCATCTACTATTTGGAATCTACTTCTGAGATATCCAGGTGAAAGTAGATGGCCTGTGGCTTACCAAGTTTACAGATAACTGCAAACTAGGTGCAATCATTGAGTACCCCAATTATGTTAACATATCAAAAAGGGGGCTAATGCATAAAAATAACTGGCACCAGAGTCATGGTTTAAAATTAAACACAAAAAAGTGCATCATTATTCCCTTTGGCAAAGAAGTTGCCCCTGCAAATTACATTATAGATAGCACCCTCTAAGCTCAAACCCAGTGGTGAGAGACTTGGGAACACAGGTTGACAGTAATTTAAACTTTGATCAACATGTCTCCACACTGGTAAGGAAAGCCTTCTATGTCATGTATCTCATAAATAAGGACATTGCATCCAAGAAGAAGGATATTATAACTCCTCTATACTCAACCTTCATTATACCACTAACTGAGTATACTGTCCCCTGTTGCATGTACCTCACCAGACATCTACAACAACTGGAGAGACCACAGAGGTTTCTAACCAAAAAAATTGAGGGCCACTAAAACATGACCAACACAGAATGATTGAAGGTCCTGTCTCTGCACTCTGTATCCTACAGGCTGCTGAGAGCTGACCTGTGCCTGGCCTACTGAGTGATAGCTGACCTTGCCCTAATGGAAATGCTGCATATCCACAAATGAAATGAGACAGGAGTGACTCATTCCAGGGATCTTAACCTAGCCTGTGACATAAACAGAACATGTTGGAGAAACAGATATGTCTCCCAGAGAGTGCTGCTCCTCTGGAATAAACTCCCACCTCACATGAAGCAGAGCTCCTCAATGACCCTATTTAACAGCATCCTTGACAATTGGATTAGGTACTGCAAATTAACCCTGGGGGTGGCACCTATGCCCCTCATAGACAGGAGCAGTCGGTGCTAATCACTGACTTGCTCTGCTAACAACAACCATCTAACCATTGTCAACTAGGCAACAATGGTATTACATGGCTAGGCTTGTTAAGGCCCTAGAGACATTAGCTTAGTAGTCTCCTATAAACCTATGAACCACATCATTGCTAACTACAGATTCCTCACCTTGAACAAAGAGAAGCACACTACCTACCTGGATTTACTAGAGTCACTCACAATACAGCCAAACACTATGGTTGTGGGTGATTTCAACTATCTTTCCATCAGCTGTGAAACATATGTAAATACAAACTTGTTCACCCTGAGGTTCCTGGACTTTGTCAATTCAAATTCCTTGGAATGCTAGTCTGCACCCGCACAACGGGCTTAAATGTCCTAGACTTAATACTCACAAACATTGGAGGTCACTGCATTACTCCCTGTGCTTTTCCTTCCCTGATAAGGTCAGACCATAAGTCTGTTTTGTTTGAAGTAGCAGTCAGACCTGATACCCCCACAGGAGTAAAAATCTAAAAAAAGTTTCCAAAGCAAACTACAGACTACTAAGTGATGATATAAAAAGTTTCAAACCCCCTGCTAACACAGACAACAATGACTGATATGTATAGGATTACACAAATGCCCTGTGTAACCACGTAAACAACTGTATAGACTCGGCTGTACCTGACCGGATCAAAACCAGGTCTTTCAGAAAAACAGGCTACACTGGTGGACCTCAAGAATAAATAGGTTATATAACACAAGGAAGAAACTGATGTCTAAGAACAAGAGGGAAGTTACTCAACAGAAGAAGAATACCATCCACAGCTGATGTGATGTTATGAGGTAGTCACATCTGTGTCAAGGAGAGGAGGGCAGTGCATGTGTATCATATGCCAGCATAGCTAGCTGGAGTTTTGTAAAGAATTTTATGTCATTTGACTATCACATTGATTATTACAGATGCTTGTGTTAAAAATGCATCAACAATGGGTCCTGCTGGACAGAAAAGACATATACATGTATGTCTGGCAGCATTATTATAATATTATAATGGATTACATGTATATGTTTTAACAGAGAATGATGGAAGGGAAGAGGTTAATCTCAGTCCAGCTGTTGTTGTCTTTTGGCTTTTCCTGGTTAGGGGTCGCCACAGCGGAACCCCGGTCTGCTAATGATTGGCAGTAGATTTTGACGAACGCCGAGGTGCCAGCTCGAAGTTCAACCATCAACGAAGGCATGCCCATTTAGGCATGTCTTTCGAATGCCCACCCAACCACGGGGAGGACATGGAGATTCCACATAGAAGGCACTCCCCACACTCTAGCCGAGAATCGAACGGGAGAACCTCTTGCTGTGAGGCAACAATGCTACCACTGCACCATCACGGATGTAATCTCATAATTTTGAAAAATAGGTTGAAAATTAAATGGGTTGGTTTAGGCCAGAAAGATTTTATCTTACAGGTCTGATTGCAGCCAGAGACAAAAATGTCTGGGAAAACCAGGGCTAGGAATCTTACTGTATTGTCCTTAGGGGTGAACTAACTGCTACACTAGAAGGGTGGATGTTTTTGAAATTTTTTTGTATAGCTTTTAGATGATGCAGGACGTCTTAGCAAAGTTCCAGATGTGTATTGTACCAGACTCAGGTGACCAGATATGGTGTCATTATATAACCAGCATTGAAATTATTTATTTTTTTAGATATTAGTGAGGAATATTCCAGAACTCTCACAGCAGCACTTTGTTTTTCAGAACCTGACAAGAAAGATTTCTCACAGATATCTCACACAACCTCACAAATCATCTTGCCTTTCTATAATAAGCAATTCAACACACTTCATCTTGCCTTGCTTTAGTGGGTAACCAGAGAACATGAATTCTTTAGTCAGTCAGGAAATTATAGTGAGTTTAGTTAACTATTGTTTTTCTGCATCTGTGTGAATCTATCCAACTGTGTTATTTTTTTAGTCTCCTGTGACTGAAATTCTGGTGTGTATAATAACCAGATATTCAGTATTCTCATGTTTTCTATTTTATTATTTATTATTAAATGATGTATTTCTAGACCTTTCATTATGGCTGGCCTTTTAGAGAATACTTTTAACATCTTAAGAGTACTTATGGTTATTTTAGTAACACTATGACTGCTCCTGAAAGCCTTGCTGCTTTGGACAATCTCTACCATTTGTATTACTACTAATTTTACTCAGTATAATTGGGTACCCTTGTTAGAGTCTTAGAGTAGCTGACTGGTGGCAGCGTAATTACCTTATTGTCTGGGTAGAGGGGCACAGTTGGTAAATTTGTTGCAGCCTTTCCTAGTTTTGTGTGTGTGTGTGTGTGTGTGTGTATGTGTGTGTGTGTGTGTGTGTGTGTGTGTGTGTGTGTGTGTGTGTGTGTGTGTGAAGACCAAATATCCAAGTGGGTATGTCAGCTACTTGGAACAGGGACACAGAGCTCAAAAGTCGTCAGTGTGCAGTCTTGATTGGGGCCTCAAGAGAGACAGAGTGTCCAACCCAAGGTCTGAAGTCTGCTCCGTGGGTGCTCTTAAGGGAAATTGTGCTTGGTGCAGAGACCTGAATCTGAACATACTGTATAAATACATTTTTGTCCTTAGTGGCTGTCCCTCACCTGAGTCAGTGGTGAGGATTAAGGCTCCTTGATTACTGGCCCAGAGTAGGGACTGTCACAGCTTAAACAAGCAAATCTGATATCTTGTAAAGCCCTCTAATGATAGCTATGAAGCTAAATTAACATCCTATCCCTAGCTACAGGTAGTCATAAGACATTATTTAGCTATGTCTGAAATCTAAAAGGGAATGCCCAACTATGTGCCAAACTTATTAGTGGATGGTATCTCTCATATTGAACCTGAGGAAATTGACAACCTGCTAGCTGACAGATTTGGCACAGACTTCACCCCCCACCACCAGCCATACCCAAAACATAACTTGACACCAGTCCTCTACTTAGTATCTCCAAAGAACAAGTCATATCCTCACTCTTCAAGGCCAAAAACATGGCCTCCCCCACCAGATAACATCCCAGGCTGCTTACTTAACAATCTAAAACAAGACCTAGTGGAACCACTTGGCATTCTCTTTAACCTCAGCCTGAGCACTGGCTTTGTTCCAGTGGAGTGGAGAATAGCAAAAGTTATCCCCTTGCACAAGGGGGTCCATCAACTGACCCTACGAACTATAAACCCATAAGCCTAACCAGCCTTATCTGCAAGGCCATGGGAAAAATCATCATGGACCTTATCAACAAGGACATAGGTGACCTTCAATCTCTTGACCCAACCCAATTTGGCTTTGTTAAGGGTAGATCATACTAACTTGAACCTGGTTGACTTCTTTGAGAATGTCACCAAAGCCCTCGATGAAGGCAAAACAATACATACTGCCTATCTTGACTTAGCCAAGGCCTTTGACACAATCTTCCACTCAGGTATCATTAAGAAAATCTCCTAGCTGGGGATTAACCCATACATCACTAGATGCATGGCCAACTTACACACCGACAGAATGCATGTTGTCAAAGTTGGGTATTCCACCTCTACCAATAGACCAGTTGCCAGTTGTGTACCACAGGGAACTGTGCTGTGCTCTCTACTGCTTGAAATCTATTTCTCTGAAAACCAGGTGAAAGTAGATGATCTGTAGCTTAGAAAGGTCACTGATGATTGTAAACTGGGTGCGATCACTGAGTCCCCAAATGATGTTAGCATATTTCCAGTGGGGCTAACACAGACAAATGACTGGGGCCAAAGCCACAGTGTAAATTTATATGCAAAAAAGTGCATTATTATCCCCTGTTGCAAAAAAGAAGTCCCTGCAAATGACAGTATTGACAGCACTCCCTTAGCTCAAACCTAATAGTGAAAGATATGGAAACACAGATTGATAGCAATCTATACTTTGATCACTATGTGTCCACAGTGGTAAGGAAAGCCTTCTACATTGCACATTTCATAAGTGATGGCATCACATGCTAGACTAAGGATGTTATAACTCCAGTATACTCTACCCTCATCAGACCATTAATAGAGTACAATGCTCCCTTTTGCATGTACCTCACCAAACACCTGCAGCAGCTGGAGAGTCCACAAAGGTTTCTCATGAAGAAAATTAATGGCCTCCAAAACATAACCTACATGGAAAGACTGAAAGCCCTGCCACTGTACAGGCTGCTGAGTTGTGACTTGTGCATGGCCTAGAAAGTAGTCTCTGACCCTGCCCTAATGAAAATGCTATACGTTCCTAAATCAAATGGGACAAGAGTCACTCACTCCAGAGATCTCTACCTAGGCTGTGACGTTAACAGAACATGCTGGAGAGACAGATATACCACCCAGAGATTGCCACTCCTCTGGAATAAACTCACAATTCATGTGAATTACAGCTCCTCTATAACCTATTTATATGTAGCCTAGAAAATTGGATGGGAGACCATAAATTCACCCAAGTGGTGGCACCTATGTTTCTCATGGACAGGGGCAGTTGGTGCTGATCATGGACTCAATCTGCGAATGATTACCATCTAACCAAGGTCAGTTAGGGAACAGGGGTATAAAATGGCTAGGCTTGTAAAGACCCAAGGGCCATTAGCCTAGTAACCTATTATGAACCTATGAAACTATATATATGGGTCCCCTTCAGAGTATGGAAACTGAAGAACACGGAACCTCTGATCATCTAGGACCAAAGGATTGAAGTTCTGAAATATCGAACCAAAAAAAAAAAATGTGAAAACTTCTCATTTTACTCCCCCATAGCCCCTGCTACTAAAATATACCATCTTCAAGATCACACTACAGTGAAGAGATTAGCACAGAACAGGAAATTTACTGTTCTCTTCACTGTAGTGTGATCTCAGAGTTGGTATATTTAAGTAGCAGGGGGGGCTTGCCCCCTGAAAAAACTTACAAGCAGAGTTTTTATCAGTTTTTATCTTTTTAACTTAGTCTACTTTCATGTTCAATGTTGTCGAACATCGATCATCTCATCCTTGATGATGTGTGGTTCGATGTTCTGCAACTTATATATATATATATATATATATATATATATATATATATATATATACATATATATATATATATATATAGATATATATAGGTTTACTATTGAAAATGCGAATGGCACTTGGGCGACAGTCGGATAGTCGACCGTATAAGGTCATAAACAAGGATGTCGAAGACAAAATAATCAATCTAGGAACGGTTTTAACATGGGTCGAGGTAGGTGTTCAGTATTATTCCCTACTACAAACATCTTCCCTACCTCACCCATGTTAAAACCGCTCCTAGATTGATTATTTTGTCTTCGACATCCTTGTTTACGACTATACATTCGACTATCCGACTGTCGCCCAAGTGCTGTTCGCATTTTCAATAGTAAACCTATATATATATATATATATATATATATATATATATATATATATATATATCGATAATAAACCTATATATATATATATATATATATATATATATATATATATATACATATATACACATACACACACACACACACACACACACACACACACACACACACGAGCACACACACAAACATTTCAGTCTTACTTCTCCTTATTAGAAGCTGCAGATGTAGAGTCATAAGACAGAGTAACTCATCCAATTTTTGTTTGAAATTTTTTAGCTAAGTGCTAGTTCATTAAATGTGATCCGTATAATTATATGATAAGATATGATATGATTTGATATGATGCAATACGATTTGATAAGGGTTTTGAGTAGGAAGCCCCATTGTTTAATGAGTCTGGAGGTGAAATTCTTTTTAAGAATATGGAGACACTGTCACCTTTAGTGTCTTAATCTAGTGCTGTGGGCATGAACATGTGGTAAGCATTGAAATCATGCACTGATGTAATGCTTTCATTGGTTTTAAAACAAGTCACTGATGATGTATATATGAATGATTTACAGGGTAAGGAGTGCTTGTAGGAAGAGTTTTTTTTAATTAGATTCCTAGAACTGAGCAGCAATACCTTTATGTTACCCAGATTCTGTTTTGGTATGTTAGAAGCTTTAGAAGGCTGTTATTGCTTAAAACAGGCACTATGGGACAGGACAAAGATTTCATAAATATACGAAAGCTTAGGGTGATAAATGCTAAGTCATCTCTGATATAACAGTTAGGACTGTATGCCATCTCCTGCCAGACAGATGTGCATTGTACCACCTTAGAATGACACCAGAAACTAAGCCAATTATTGAAGTCAATAAGCTTTTCTTCCTACTGTGGCATCATTCTTGTCGATGGTAGAATCCTGCTCAAGGCTAGGTTTATAACTTTCTTGGACACATTTTCTGGTTCATGGAGGTACCTCTCAATTAATTTATATCCATGTGCACTATGACTATCATAGGGATACTTGTGGTGCAGAGACTTCAGTGTATATGTGATGAGGTGAAACCTGTCACCTGACTGGCAATTGACCGTGACTCCCTCCTGAAAAGTGTAAATATAATGTAGCTATCTTGGGCCTTTTCTTTTCTCAGTGCATTACAATCTGTTCTGCATCGTAGCCTTTTTACTATCAAGATTTTGAAAATCTCCATCTTTGATTACACAAAAATAGAGTAAAACTGGTTTATTTAACAGCTTTACTTTTTATTGTCAGTTTCTGTCTACCATCAAGATCATTGAATTTTGTTGCTACTCTATTTCTGTTTGTACTTAATATGTGACTATAAACTGTTTAATCCCCTTTGTTCATTGAACTGAATATTCTTTGAACACTTTAGACCACTGTCAACAACATTAACTCTTGACTCCTCGTTTAATTGCCATTATTCGCTGACCTTTCCATCTATGTTCCTGCTTTCCTGCTTCGCAGCTACAATACACACACACACACACACACACACACACACACACACACATGCGCGCGCGCACGCATGTATAGTATACACGTGTGTGTGTTTGTGTGTGTGTGTGCGTGTGTGTGTGCGTGTGTGTGTGCGTGTGTGTGTGTGTGTGTGTGTGTGTGTGTGTGTGTGTGTGTGTGTGTGTGTGTGTGCGCGTGTTTAGATAGGTAGATAAAGATATAGTGGACTAGATATCAGTATATCAGCAACTCACTATATCAGCATCAATTACATTAACCACAAGTGGTCGAAATTCATTTAATCAAATAAAAAAATCATTATGCAGGGGCAAAAGCCCACTAAATGCCGCACAACTCCTGGTGTTAAGAAACCCTGAGCTTGCATCTACTCATCTCAGCATATCTGTGTATTAGTTGTAGACAGTGTAACAACATGCTGTGGCCATCTTGGTGGCTACTATAAAATGTCAGAGGGTGATTGAGATTGGCGCTCTACTAAAAGTGTACATAATCTGCAAGAGCTTAGTAGACAACTAACCTTTCACCATCTTTTACTAAATCTTCTTAGAGTTCATATTCCCAATTTTTTTTTATTTCTAACAAGCTAAATTATCCTCTTATCTTTCCTAAGTCTGTTCATCCTAAAGTTTCCTGTTTTATATCTCTTTTCTTACCTCACATAGGAATTAAAACTAACAGCGATGGAAATTTATCTGCATCAGAAATTTAACTGCACAGAACTACAATCTCATAACTTCTGGATACGCCTGCAAATCTGACAGTAAACGTTACCAGGCAGTATGTATGACCATATATGCTGCAGAATAGAGTAAATTGTCTGAAAGTTGTGAGAAGCTAATACAGCTGAATGTGGAGAGAGCTTTACATCTCTTTTTATTTTCTTCTATTAATTAGTGACTCTGTAATCTTTAGCTTTCTCCTATTAACTTTTGCTTTAATCAAAGAGGCACACATAACTAAATAAACCCCCCAATATTCTTCACTCCAACTAAGGATACTTAGTGTTTGAAATTGGTAGAGTGATTATCAAATATATCTGTAGTTTTCCTCTGTCCTCATAACAACTCTACTATTAAAGCAGAATGTTGCAATATAAACTTTAAAAATATAGTTAACAAACCATGCACTTCCAAGCTATGAGCTACCATTCATAAACTGTTTCTTGTTTTGTGTGGAATGCTTGGCTCTATATAAGGAAACCCACTCTGTTTCCCTAGCCTACCCCCAAATACCATCAACACACATTACATTTATTCTAGTCATATACTCACCTTATCTGTCTTACCCATTCACATTCACTCCCTGTATTCAAAACCCAACTCACAATCAACTCATCACATAACCCCTTCTCCATTCCTCCTCTCAGCATACATCTACTAAAGCCTTTGCCAACTCTCTTTCTCACTCTAATATGACTCCACACACTCTTCACTCAGCATTCCACTCAAAAATAGATTACAACATGATTCTTAACAACTCAGCCCTTTCAACTTGTCTAAATAGCAAAAACCCAAACTGCATCAAAAGTCACCACATCTTACTATAACTGCTACTCTCCCTACTAATGTCTCTACTTATTCAATACACCTGCTATCACTGTGAACTGCAACATAAACATCCATTCTCCTCTGGTGACACTCACTTCCACACCAACAGTTACTTAGTTATTTTCCCTACACTCTATTAATACCAATATCATATACCCAAGCTATAACTCAACCAACCCCACATTACAAAAAAAAACTAAAACATAAACAAAGCAACCTATACCTTTAGACACCAGTCACCCTAACACTGCATTTATGTGGTGACATCTGTGAAATCCCCTCTCTGGGACACTAATCAAGGAGCTTGAATCCTCGCCACTGACACTGGAGAGGAACATTCACTTAGAATGAAAATAGATACACACAGTATTGCCAGATGTAGCTCTCTGCATTAAGCACAATTTCCTTAAGAGCACACAGGGAACATAGTCTAAGATCTGGATTTCTCTCTGTCTCCCTTCAGGTCCCCAGTAAGACTCCCCACTGGCACAGCTATAAAAGTGAGTCCTTAGCCAAATGTCCAAGCCAAGTTCTCTAGCATCCTCTCTGTAACCAGTGCTTTGTGTACCTGCTCCAAACAGCTAACACACACATTCTTTGAGATTTGAATTTCACACATACATACACACCCACAGACATACACATATACACACACACACCTGGAAAAGGCTGGCACAGATTTACTAGTTATGCCTCCTTCTGCCCAGACTATAAGGTAGTTACTGCCACCAGCACTCCAAAGCCAGCTACTCTAAGGCTCTTACAAGGGTACCCAATTATACTGAGTGAAATTAATATTAATTCAAATGTTAGTGTTTTGACCAATGCAGTGAAGCTTTTAGAAGTGGATCCAGAGTAATCAAATAGATAGAGTACTCTCAAAGTTTAAAATATTCTCTAAAGGGCCAGCCACAATGAAAAGTTTAAATATATTTAATAATAAATAACATAAGAACATGAAAATATAGAATATCTATCTACAATAAACACCAGAGTTTCAATCACAGGAAGGATTAAAATAACACAGACAAATAGATTCACACAGATACAGAAAAACAGTACTTAACTCATCTCACTATATTTTCCTGACTGATCTAATGAATTACTATATCCTGGTCACTTACTAGAGTAAGGCAAGATGAAGTAGGTGAGGAGTTTCTCTTTGTCAAGTTCCAAGAACAGACTGCTCTGATACTTCCCTTTCATCAAGTATAAAACCTCATTTGTCCTAGATTACAGAATGACATCACCTACATCGGGTCATCTGACTTCTGGTTCCCATGCTACCAAATTGCTAGAAACTGAACCTGAATTTATAATTGTGTTACCATAGCCACAGATAGAGCTTTGATGAGATGTGTTATAGCATCTGGAAGCTATAAAACCATGAAACGCTTCTACTCTTCCTACAGAAGCTAATAAACCATTTTCTGGCATAGGCATTTAGTCTCTGGCTGCAATCAGAGCTGTAAAATGCAATCTTTATCGCCTAAACCAGGTAATTTAATTTCTTACTATTTTTCAAAGTTAGCTGGATTGAGATTAAACTCTTCTCTTCAAGTAGCCTCTGTTACAATACTAATTTCAATAGTTTTAATACAGTCTGCTATAAATGTATATTTCTTTTTATCCAGCAGGACACAATGTTGATACACTGTTAACACAGGCAACATTACAAATACATTTTCAATAGAAGCATCTGTACAAATCTGTTTGATATACAAATGACAAATAGTTCTTTACAAAATTCCAGCTAGCTGTGCTGGCATATGTTACATATCCACTGCCCGACTTCTCCTGGCAGAGCTGGCAATAACTCACATTGTCACATATCTCCCCCCTTTGAAGACTCAAACTAGTTTTTCAAGTGACCCTTAAGAAACATTGCTTGAGAAGAATGGGCCTGTCTGGGAGTACATTAACCCATGTCCTGTCTTGAGAGCCCATCTGCATTGGCATTGCAGACCCCACTACAGTGCTGCACTGTCATGTCATATGCCTGCAACCCTAGGCTCCACCTTAGTAAATTCACATTTTGCTTTTGGGATTGATCTAGAGATACATCCCCCTCAGAATCCTCCTGCCACCCACTGCAAATACTCATCACCAGGCCTTCCCTATCATGGTAAGGCTTCATTATGTTAACATGGTGTAGTATGTGCCTCTGCCTCATGCCTAACAGTTATACCATGTAGATAACATCACTGACCTTCTTTCTACTTTGAAGGGTCTCTCCTAAGCTTCCTGCAGCTTAATATGTCTGACAGGAATGAGAACCATAACTTGCTGTCCCACAGCATACTCACAGGCTCGAGCATTCCTGTAATACCAGACTTTTTCTGCTATTGGGCTTGTGCCAGGTTCTCCTGGGCCAAACCCATGAGCTTCCTAAGCCTTGTCCTGAGGATTAGGACATATGCCACAAGAGACTCCTTCTGGGATACACTCACCCTCCCACTTATCATGAATCAAATTTAAAGGCCCCCTCACCCTATGCCCATGCAGCAACTCAAAGGGTGAAAAACCTGTAGATTCCTGGGGTACCTCTCTGTATGCAAACAGCAGATGAGGCAAATATTTGCACCATTCTCTCTTAAACTGGTCTGCAAATGCCTGTAGTATGGTCTTTAGTGTAGAGTTTAAACTCTCCACAAAACCATTAGTCTGGGGATGGTAGGGTGATCTTTAGGTGCTTCCCCTACAGCACTTCCACACTCAAGCCAGCAGGTCTAATATGTAATTGGCACCTCTGTCAATCAGTATGTCTCTTGGGAACCCTCCCTTGCTGAAAATCTCTAACAAAACATGTGCCACCTTCTCTGTTTCTATGGAGGACAGAGCCACGACCTCAAGGTATCTAATATCATAATCTACTATCACCAGGAAATACCTCTTCCCTGTGGAACTTGAGGTACTCAGAGGCTCCACAATATCAATAGCTACCATCTAAAATGGCTCATCAACTACAGGCAAAGGCATCAAGGGAGCCTTGACCTTGTCTCCTGCCTTGCTTACTTTTTGGGGCTGCTCACAGATCCTGCAGTACCCTGTTACATCCTTTGCAATCCCAGCCCAATAAACATGCTGCATAATGCGTCTCTTGGTATGCTTTATGCCCATATGACATGCAAAAAGAATGTCATAGCCTATGGCTAGAAGTGCCAGATGGTAGGATCTAGGCACTATCAACTGCTGTATTATCTCACCTGCTAACCCTCCCTCAGAGGTCCACTCTATAAAGTAACCCTTTGTTCCAGTATACAGACTCCCCCTTTTCTTGAGAATCAGGTGCCTCCTTAACAACCTTTGTCAAGCCTCTTAGTGTAGCATCCAAGAACTGAGCTTGTCTCAACTCTGTCTTTGTAACTCTTCACAGCACCCCTTCCACAGGACGCCTGGTATACTTTGATAGTAGTGGTGCCTCACTGTCATCCTGGTTACTACCACTCACCTCTGCCCTTGCAATCCCTCTATCCAAGATAACATCAGTACCTGCCAGCAGTTTTGGGTCACCTTCAGGCTCAGTGCTACAGGGTATCTTCCTTCCTGAAATAGCCACATCACCATCCCTGGCTTCAGATGTAGAGTCTGTCTGGATCTCCTCCTGGCTACCAGAGCCACACGCCTGTCTCCAAGCCTGACTACATGTAACTGAATGCACACAAGGTACTGCATTATCAAAATCTTTCCTTATCAAGACATCTATAGGGATATCCTCAAACACAATTACTTGCTTCCTTCCTTTTCCACCCTCCTTTTCAAGGTGAACCCTGGCCAAATGCCTTTAGAATGGGGTCCCTGATAAAACTTTGATTGTAGTGGATTGCCCAAGCAGGTACTGCTCCTCTTTAACCACTGCAGACTTGACAATGGTTATGTCAGAGGCTGTGTCTCTCTTATCTGTGGCCTGTTTTCAGTCTACTAAGACTGGATATAAACTGTGGTGATAGTTTGGTATCCCTGTTGTCTCCAGACAACTTACCACTGGCATACTGTTATTCCCGCTAATTGCCTCCCAAATCTTTTGTTCCCAACCTTGGTTCTGTGGCCTTACTGGTTACATTTAAAACATTTAACCCTTGATCATGGCTGTATGCCTGAACTAGTGGCTTCCCCTGTTACTGGTGGACTCTGTTTGGGTGGTATAGGCTAACCACCATAGGTTCACTTATATCCATTTGCAGCAGTGGGTATCACCTTCCTGTGCAGTGATGCCCTGGTTGCTAAGTAGAGATTTTCTTTTTTCACCAGCTCATCTGCAGAGTTACACTCCTAGTCTGCCAAGCAAATTCTCATGTCCTCAGGCAAAGTGCTAAGGGCTTGTTCCCTCACCAAATGATCTGCCAGCCCTTCAAAACTGGTGAAATGACACACACTCAACCACCTATGAAAATAAGTGCTTAACTCAGCAATATAATCACACACACTTTCATCTGCCTTGTGTCTACACTCACTAAACTTTTTTCTGTAAGCTTCAGATGTTAACTTAAAGCATTCAAGTATACATTGTTTTACTCCATCATAGTTTAAAAAATAAATATTGGACAATTTAGAAACAGCATTTACAGCTTTACCATGGAGTAGGGCAGTCATGAACTGTACCCAGAGCCTTTGGTCAACATTATGCTGTTTACATACTCTTTCAAATATATAAATAAAACCATCACATTATCACCCTCTGTAAATCATGGAAGAAATTTACTAACCTTTATTGCTTCTAGGGTTTAGTTATTCCCTACCCCATTACCTCCATGTCCCTGGCAAGCAGTCATCATCTCCCTCTGTTAGTGATGCTGATTCTCATTTTCATCAACCTCCAAATGCAGCATTCTCTCTGCTGATTTTAGTTCCATCTGTTTCTCTTTTTCTTCAGCCTCCAAACACTGCAGTCTCTGCTGATTTTATTTCCAAATGTTTGGCCTCCAGTTCAAGTCTCTTTAACTCCAGATGGATTTTTAAGTCCTCTGAGGAAAAGGTCACCTGTCCTGTTTCTGAGGGCTGCAAATCCCCATCACCAGTCTGGGTATCCTCTTGGTTGCTGGCCTGAGCTACAGTCACAGTTAAGGCTGATATTGAATCCTCTTTTGTCAGGTTGGCATGCACCACTCCTTTAACTTCACACACCTTGGCCAAGTGATTATTTGTCAGCTTGCCATAATCCTCTGGTGACATCTTTGCTGCTTTTCTCAACTAAACTAAACTAACAAAAAAAAAAAAATAAAACTGCAGTGATAATGAAACTCTGAATGTTTAATTTGTGGCTGCTTAGAATGCACACTTAAGTGACAAGTGCCTACAGGCTACAGAAGTTCAATTAATATCCCACTACTACCAAAATATGTGACATCCCTTCTCTGGGCCAGTAATCAAGGAGCTTGAATCCTTACCACTGAGACTGGAGAGGGATGTTCACTTGGAACAAAAATAGAAACACGCAGTATTTCCAGATGCAGCTCTGTGCATCAAGCACAATTTCCCTTAAGAACACACAGGGAACACACTCAGTCTGAGGTTTGGATTTCTCTCTCTGTCTCCCTTCAGGTCACCAGTAAGACTCCCCACTCGCACAGCTATAGAGTTGAGTCCTCAGCTGATTGTGCAAGCCAAGTCCTCCAGCACTGTCTCTGTGAAACCAATGCTTCATGTCCCTACTCCAAACAGCTGACACACACACACACACTTTCAGATTTGATTTTCACACACAAACACACACACACACACACACACACACACACACACACACACACACACACACACACACACACACACCTGGGAAAGGCTGGCACAGATTTGCTAGCTATGCCCCCTTCTGCCCAGACTGTAAGGTAGTTACTGCCAACAGACACTCCAAAGCCAGCTACTCTAACCCTCGTACAAGGGTACCCAGTTATACTGAGTGAAATTAATATTAATACAAATTGTAGTGCTTTGACCAATGCACGAAGGCTTTCAGGAGTGGCCACAGAGTCAATGAGTGCTCTCAAAGGTTAAGATATTCTCTAAAGAACTAGCCACAATGAAAAGTGTAAATATATTTATTTTATTTTTTATTTTATTTTATTTATCATTTGTTGATCATTGTTTAATAATAAATAATAAAAGAACATGAAAATATGGAATTTCTATCTACAACAAACACCAATTTTAATCACAGGAAATATTAAATTAACACAGACAAATAGATTCACATAGATACAGAAAAACAGTACTTAACTAGTCTCACTATATTTTCCTGACTGATCTAAAGAATTATGATTTCCTGGTCACTTACTAGAGCAAGGCAAAACAAAGTAGGTGAGGGGTCTTTCTTTGTCAGGTTCCAAGAACAAACTGCTCTGAGGCTTCTCTCTCATCTGGTATTAAAATATCATTTTGTCCTAGATTATTACAGAATGACATCACATACATCTGGTCATCTGACTTCTGGTTCCCATGCTACCGTATTGCTAGAAAGTGAACCAGAATTTAGCATATATATGTTACCATACACATAGATACATTTTTGCTGAGATGTGTTATAGCATCTGGAAAATATAAAACCATAAATACTTCCACTCTTACTACAGGAGATAAGAAACCATTCTCTGGCACAGAAATTTAGTCTCTGGCTGCGATCAGAACTGTAAGATGCAATCTTTATGGCATAAACCAGGTAATTTAATTTCTTAATATTTTTCAGTTAGCTGGACTGAGATTAACCACTTCTCTTCCAGTATTTCCTGTTACAATATTAATTTCAATAGTTATAATACAGTATGATATAAATGCATATTTCTTTTCTGTCCAGCAGGGCATACTGTTGATACATTTTTAACACAAGCAACTTTACAAATACTTTTTCAAACCTAACATCTGTACAAATCAGTTTGATATACAAACAACATATAATTCTTTACAAAATTCCAGCTAGCTACACTGGCATATGTTACACGTCCACTGCCCTACTTCTCCTGGTATAGCTAAAAATATCTCACATTATCACAACATCTACACAAATTCAGGCCCTCCAAAACAACAGTATCAAAACACAGGCACAAAAACAAATAAAACTATCATTAAAACATTCCAATCTTATCAACAAGTAAACACTGACTTCAAAACTCACCAAGCACACCTTAGGAACATCTACAATAAACTCCCTGAAATCCACACTTTGATACAGGTCAATGCTTCACACATACTAATGGCCACAGACAGAATCCTGGTTAAAACTGCAAACTAAAAATGAAGATATCCTACCCATTGGCTATAATATATTAAGGGTAGATCATCTACATGAAAAGACTGGTGGTTCATAGGCTCATAGGTGTGTACTAGTCTAATGGCCCTGGGGCCTTTACAAGCCTAGCCCATAGAAGTGCCCTGGCATTGTGCAGCCTGCCGTTAGTTCCCAGTGCCTCTATCAAGTAGAGCCACTGGAGTGATCCCCGGTGTGAACTTTCTATTTCCTATCCATTCATCAAGATTTCGCTTGAAGAGTGCTAGTGAGATGCTCTGCTTGACATGTATGGGAGATCTATTCTAGAACATGAGTAGTCTCTGGGTTATGAACCTGCCCCTCCAGCATGTTATGATAATGAGGTTGAGGTCTCTGGAGCATGTGGTGTGGAGGGATTGGAATTCTTTAGATGTAACATTTCTAACATAGCTGCGTCAGACATGGCTTTATAAGTCAAGCCGAGATTGCCTCATAGTAAACGATACGAGACAGAGAATAGATGGATTTTTTTGAGTATGTCCATGTAGGACATGTGTTTAAGGCCTAGGATCCTCTTCGTGAGGTACTTTTGTGGCCTTTCCAACTGTTTCAGGTGTCTAGTGAGGTACATGCCAAATAAGGCATTATACTCTATGGTTGGTCTAATAAGGGAAGAGTAGAGAGAAATGATGACCTCTTTCTTCCTGGATGCAAAACCCTTGATAATGAGATGTGCCACATAGAAAGACCTTCTGACCACAGTGGCAATGTGGTGGTCGAATGAGAGGTCGTTGTCAACCTGTGTCCCCAGATCTCTTATAATGCCTTCAGTGTTCAGTGAGCTCCCAATTATGTGGTAATTAGTAGGAACTGAGTTTTTCCCAAAGGGGATGACGATGCATTTTTTGGCATTAAGCTTAAGGCCATGGTTTCAACACCAGTCACTGGTCTCAGTGAGGTCTTTGTGTATGATGTCTGCATCACCTGGGGAATTAACAATGGCTCCCACCTTGCAGTCATCTGCGAATTTGGTCAGCTAGAGTCCCTCCGTGTTGGCCTGGTCTTCTGAGAAGTAGATGCCAAACAGGAGAGGACCCAGGACTGATGGGACTCCACTCATGAGTGGTCAGCAGTCTGACTTGGAATCCACTACTTTCTCACTGTGGGTTCTATCCATGAGCCAGTTTGCAACTCACCTAATGATATAGGGGATGATGCCTAGTTTTCTGAGTTTATCAATAATTCCTGAGTGAGGAATGGTACCAAAGGCCTTGGCCAGATTGAGGTAGACTGTATGAACTGCCTTACCTTCATCCACTGCTCTGGTGAATGACTCAAAGAAGTCAACCAGGTTAAACAGGCATGATCTACCTTTCACAAAACCAAATTGCATGGGATCTAGCATTTGGAGATTCCCTATATCCTTGTTAATTAGGTTCATGATGATGTGCTCCATAGCTTTACATGTTAGACTCTTCAGTGTAATGGGGTGATAATTTCCAGGGTCTATAGTCATTCCTCCTTTATGGTGAGGGATGACTGTAGCAGTACGCCATTCAGTAGGGACAAAGCCTGAGGTGAGTCTGTGAGTGAAAAGAGCACACAGATGTGGTGCCAGTTCACTTTGTAATTCATCTAGAACACAGCCAGGGATATTGTTGGGTCCTATGGAAGCTGTAGTCTTGGCCTTAGACAATGCAGCTTTAACCTGTGCTGCAGTAATGTTGGGTGCCTGGTATTCTTCTGGTATTGAGATTGGTCCTTTGGGGGATATAGAAGGGTAAAGTTGGCATTGAATCTGTCAGCCAGTATGTTGGCAATATCTCTTGGTGCAGTAACTCAGACCAAATCTGGGTATGGCCATGGAGATCCTTGATATAACTATAGAAGGCTTTATAGTTGATTTTAGTGTCTGCCACAATTCTGCATTCATAGCTGGCTTTTGAGATTTTGATGAGGGATCTCAACTTTTTCTTGAGGCTAATAAGGGAATTTTTCCAGTCTTGGGACTTCACCTTTTTCCGCAACAGTTTCTTACTTCTGTTGTACAGTTTATTAATGGCATGGGATCATCAGACTAGCTTCCTTTTTTTTGGAAGAGAGCATCTTGGTTCTGTTGGGTAATGGCTAGTTACAAGCATTTATATTCTTGTTCATACAGTGCATTGGTGTATGATTCTGCAGTCCTGCATCTATTTTCCATTGACATGGGTGCTGTGAAGTTAGCCATCTCTGTTTTTAGGAGTCTAAAGTCAGCTTTAGAGAAGTTTTCCATGGTGGATACCTTTGCTAGGGGTATGGTTGAGATGTCGATTTCCATGATGATTAGTTTGTGGTTGGAACTAACCAGGGAGGAATTGACTATTGGTATAGAGCAATGCTTGCCCATGTTAGTAATAACCAGGTCAAGGATGTTGCTTCCTCTAGTGGGGAAAAATAAGCTAGTCCATGGTATTGGAGATGATGAATTCCAGGAAGCATTGGGTCAGGGCATTGGTGTATGAGTAGTTTTCCCAGCTGATGGATGGGTAGTTGAAGTCGCCTAGTATGAGAGTGTTGGGTTGGATCTTAATTTCCAGGGTGCTTAGGAATGTGGAGTGACAGTCTTGGGACATGGTTGGGGATCTATAGCAGGCTACGACCTGAATCGCTGTCTTACCCAATGTTAGTTGCACTTGGAGTATCTCAGATGTGTTATGCTGGTTTACTAGTCTGGAGGTTTGCATATCCTTTATGAATATGGAGACACCACTGCCTTTGGAGCTTCGGTCCATGTTCTGGGGCCAAAAGGTGTGGAATAAGGTATAGCCTGGTAGTGCAGGGGTGCTTTTTGCTGCTTTATCCCAGGTCTCCCTTACAGCACAAATATCAGAGCTCTCCATTTTGAGGAGTTCTTCAAGCGAGTGCATCTTGAGATTAAGACTTCTAGCATTGAGCAGCATGACCCTCAGATTGCATTTATTTATAGCTGTTATGGTGGTAATTTGGTCTTTGGAATACCACATAAAAAAGGCACTATAGGGGTGGCAAGAGCCTTAGACAGTATCCAGAAACCCAGGGGTGACAGATGCAGGCTATCTCTGGCAAAGGATCGAGGTCTGTCAATCATGTCATCCCAAGCAGACAGATACTGGATCCCCTTAGAATGATACCAGAAACTTAGACAATTGTTAAAGTCAGTCATTTTCTGTTTGTACTGTGGTATCATTTGGGGCGATGGTAGGATGCTGCTCAGGGCTAGGGTCATACCTGCCTGGGCCACATAATCCGAGAGCTCCACCATGTCTCTTTTCATGTAGTACAGGGATGTGTGTCTCAGGTCATTCACACTCACATGGACAATGACAGAGTCATACTTGTACTTGTTGTGAAGTGACTTGAGTGTGCGTTATTTGTTGGATTCTGGCATCTGATATACAGCTGACTGTTACCTTCTCCTTATTCAACCTAGTGAGTGGGACATCAGTGTGCCTCACAATTGAGTCACCTATAATTATTGTATTGGGCAAGCTGTTTTGCCTTAGGGGCTTAGGTTGAGGGGCACTCATGTAGGTGAGCTATGTGTCTTGTGGTTTGTGCTGTGTTGTGGTGATCGAGTGCATTTCTGCCTTGGAGGTCTCTGCTGTTTGGGTAGATTTCTATTGAGTGTGAAACTAGTCTATAAAAATAGTCTGGAAATCAAACTCTTCCACTGAAACATAACAAAATTCCATAATGCTGAATACTTATCAAACCCTGAAACTCAGTCAATGCAAATTAGTAACTATACATACCTCCCAGCAATAATAATATCACAGTCCTAGAAAACATCCTATCATGAAACAGCTACCATATAAATAATGAAAAAAATGATCATTTGGATTTCATCACTGACTGGCTCACAAGCAATTCAACCAAATCCCACAAACTCCATTCAGCTGTATGGCAACCCATAAATACACCGACCAGTTATAACAAGACAAAAAATAGAGATACCATCTTAGACTGGGTTCTTACCTTATTACTAAATACAATTGAAGCTTCCTGTGCATTACCTGATACCCTTAGCGACCACTCAGCTTTCTTTATAATTAGGCAGGTAAAACAAAGTCCACATAAACATCCTTCAATACTGTTAGAAACCTCTCTAATTTGAGCCCTGAAACCTTTATTAATATCTTAGGACTATGTAATATGTAACTGCAATGCTCTCAAAACTTTACCCTTAAAAATGCATTAACTGAATTCAATAGGACTTTCCTAAATATCCTAACTGACCTTGTCCCACTAAGAAACAAAAGAGTAAAGTCCTATCTACCATCTTGGCTAACTAAGCACAGCAAAGAAATTATGAAACTAAATGGTAAAGCTTAGAAAACCTGGACCTATAATTAAAACCTTGCCTGCTGTTTTTAGTTCATGTTTGGAATTTGATTAATATTTTTGATGGAATTTTTTTTAATAACAATGTCAAAGTGCAATGCATGTGATTTGATAACCTATTCTGTTTAACTTCAATGCTATGCTTCAGTAATGTAAGTAACATAATGTAATGTTGTAGTGATATAACTAACTAAGATTAACTAACTGAGATTTTTAATTGAGCTTTCCACCCCATGTCTCTAGTGAAAAGCAGTCCTTGTTTGCTTAGTTGGACTATCCCAAAAAACAAATACAATAAATAAACAAATACATACATACACACCAACTCTGATATTAGTAAACTGTGGGGAAAGGACTCATACTCCCCACTAGGTAGCCATCTCTGAAAACAAATGAAGTCATCCAGAGATGAACAGACAGTTTGAAAAAATAATCCTCCTAGCTAAACTTTCAATGTAACAAATGTACAATCAAACACAAGGAACCCATATATACTGCATGTATTTTTTATGTTTTTATTTATTTATTGTCACTTTACAACAACTATAGTACTCCAGTTTTGTAATTCAAGATATTTCATTAACAACTTGATTTGTGTATCATACATGGGGCTAAAAAGATCCCTTCACAATTTTTATTTGCCCATAAATCAGTTCCATATTCCAATACTTCTTTCATTCATTAATTATTTTACCCATCACTTGTAATATAGACTTTCACTTATTTTGACATGTTAATGCCATATAGCCATTGTATGAAAATCACCTGCCAATAGTTATTTTTTATGCACATTGTGGTCCTTTATCTGGCAATCATCCTTCTCTCTCTTTGTGTGATAGCCCTTTCCAACCATAACCCAATCTACTTCTCTGCTAAGTGTTCTCATCCAAGTTCACATTGCCGTTAGCTTATTACGTCCCTTTTTTGTTATGTAGACCATGTCCTCATCTAGGGCCACCTCCGCTGGCCCACATTCCTATTTATGTTTTCTTTCTCCCTTATCTTCCTTTAACTCCTTATAACCTTCTTTACTACTTCCATCTTCACTTGCACAATGACATATGGTGGATGACTTCAACAGAATACTATTTATTTAACCTTATACAGAAGACCACCTGATTAAATGTGTCTCATCATTTCTCCTTCATTTTAAACTTTCTGTCCTGCCTTAGTATCTGCCTACAGACTAACCCTTTTCACTTTCTCAGCACCTTTGCACTTGACATAGAGGCACTTTTCTGCATTGGCTATAAACTCCTTTGCTTCAGACCATATCTCACATAATACTAACAAGCAACTTGGTGAGATTTTCAATGCAGTCACCTACCACATTATTGCCAACTACAGGCCCTCTTCTACATCTCCCTACAAATATGCAAATTATGTGCACACGCTCAAAAAGTCCTACACAAGCCAAAGTACTATGACAATGATAACAACTCCCTATAAATCAACTACCAAACCTATACAACTAGCAACAGATATGCCCAGAGGTTTCTCACGTTTGTTAATAAAAATTCCTGACTAATGGGACACCTTTCTTGATCTTGCCCTTACCTCTTATGCACATTGTTGTACTACCCTCAAAGTTGGTACTTCCTTGGTTAAATCTGAACACATAGGAATACTGCTAGCCCTAAAACAAGATAGGATTCCTGCAAATCTCTATAGTTTCTCAACACTTATCCAAACTCAACAACTTATTCGTTACTGAAATTCTTGATAAACATAAAATGCTCCCAGACAACCAACTACACTATGCTCTAATATACTCCACAGAACATTACTTCCTTATGGAAAAGCTCTAGCACACTCCATAGAACTCTGCTTTCTTATGGACAGATGCATTAAAGAGGTCATGCCTATTTGCCTTAAAACGTAATAAAGTCAAAAGTAAATCTGCATGGTAGAATTGCCACATCAAATATTTTTACAACAAAATTGTACTATTAACTGTTTACAGGAAATTACCATGTCATCATTATAGAAGACATCTAAAAATGGTAAGCAAAGTCCTTAAAAATGCCATCAGAAAGTACAAGGTCAGTTATGAATTTAGAGTCTGCACAGGTGCAAATTGTAGCCATACTGCCTTCCACAATTATATAATGAAATATAGAAATATTACATTGCTATTCACTAAACTTTTCATTTCTTACTGAGCATCACATTCTTACTCCAAAACCTTGCAGACAAATTCATCTGTAGCTATATGCCCCGTCCCATCAAAATGCCCTTTCCTTCCATACCTTACATCAGGTTCTCACAGCCTTCTTCAAAATTGAAAAACACTAACTCTACTGTTTCCAAGAACTTGTCAGGATGCTTGCACGTAAATGTTAAGTGCCACTTAGCTGAACCATTCCAAATCCTCTCCAAGCTAAATCTGTCATAGTTGTGCCACTATACAAGAAAGTCATCAAAATTGACCCAATAATTATAGACCTACAAGTCTTTCTAGCATAATCTGTTTGGTTATGAAATACTTCATTGCTGAGCTAATAAACAACAATAACTGATCTTCAGATAATTGACCCTTGCCAACTTGGATTCATAAAAGACAGATCTTATGTATGCAGTGTGGTCAATCTTTTAACAGAGTCACTGGAGCATTATACAAGGGTCTGCCAATCCATACCAATTACTTTGACCTGTCTAAAGCCTTTGATACCATCCACCCTGCAGGTATCATAAATAAATGTTTCCAACTAAATGTTATTCCTTATGTTGTCCATTGAGTAATACATTATCTCAATGGCAGAACCAAACTTCAAACACAGGATGTTCCTCTTCTGTTTGGAGGAATGTGACTAGCAGTGTTCAACAGGTCTCCATCCTAGTCCCCTCCTCTTTGGCATTTACTTTTCTGTAATGAAATCTATTGACAAGGGTGTTTGCCTCAGTAAGTTAGAGGATTACCCCAAAATGGGCCCAATTGTTAAATCTACTTCTTATACTCAGCTCCTCCAATAGGGTGTGTATCAGAACAGTGCTCTTATGTTAGCCACAGACTCACCCTGGATGCTAAAAACTGTAGTATTATTACATTTGGCAAAGCCACCAGTCCCTACTCTAACCAAATTTCTGGAGGTCTATATTATAACATCAAAGTCTTACAACTTCAAATGTTATAATATCAAACCCATTAGAGTGAAACACCAGAACACCAAACAGTCAGAATAGCAAATTTTTTCCCAGGGAAAGATTTGCTGTTCTGACAAACATACACACAACACAAGCACACCAAAATAAATAATCCACACACATACACTTCACAAAACCCTACACTAAACCATACATACACCACTAGCTATCCACTTACCTTAACCCAACCCTAAGCGTAAGGTCCCTAACTATTGCACACTCACGTTATCCGCTCCCTAACCCTAAAGTCCCTATCGCACACTCACCTTACCTGCTCCCTAACCCTAAGGTCCCTATCACACACTCACCTTACCTGCTCCATAACCCTAAGGTCCCTATCGCACACTTACCTTTGTTTGTACACTTACCTTAACCCGGTCCGTAACCTTCAGTCCACAGTTGAGGAAATAGCGAAGCTGCTGAAACGGCCCACTGAATACTTTCCCTAGGAATGTATTCAGTGTTCTGCAGCTTCGCTATTTCCAGCGTTCGCTCTAATGGGTTCAATATTCTAACATTCGAAGTTGTAAGACTTTGATGTTATAATATAGACCCATTTTTGGTACCCCCTCAAGAAAGGTGCATTCTTCAAGGACTTGGTTACTTATGTTGATAACAAGCATTCTTTTGAGCATTATGTCTTTGTTATGGTTAGAAAGCCCTTCTGCTTTGCACAGCTTATCTGTTATGGTATCTCATGCAAATACAAGTAGGTCTTAATCTGACTATATTCTTCTCTGATCAAAAGTAACTTGGAGTAAAATGCCACTTTTGGGATGTACCTGTCCAAGCATCTTGCTTAACTTGAAGTACTCTAAAGATATTTAACCAGAAGGAGCTCTGACTTAGTCAGTCTAGGCTACCATGATAGAATAGGCCTTTCCCCCATAGTCCTCATCATATAATCTATTGAGGGCAGTCTTTTTTTAGCTCATCATACAGTGAAAGCCCCTATGCTTTTCAATCTCCCTTACTTTCATAAAACCAGCAGTCTTACAAATGCCCAGTCTAGACAGCTTAGCCTCCATCACAGAACTTACAACACCAGCTACCGTAGATGTTTCCTGACCCAGCACATCCCCTGTCTTCTCTTCAGAAGAGGAACTCTTGATACCTTAAACAGATCAACACGTTAGACATCTTCATGATCAGCCTAGATGACTGGATGGTTAAGCATACATTAGTGTCAGTAGTTTGGGTGATGATCTTTTATCCAGGACAAACTAGTATATCCCTGCTACAACTCAATGAATTGGCTAAGCATCACAGATCACAGTGGCTTTCTGGCTGGATGGTTAATAACAGCCAATATCCTGTGAAAATAATGAACCTATGTGTAGCTTTTTCAAGAAAGTGATGACGTGTTCCAATGTTTTTTTTTTTCAGTTTTCCTGTTGATGTGCAGATTATTGTAAATTCCCACTAAATATATGGTGTTTCATCATTGCTTCTCCATGATATGCTGATATCCATTTTATTGATAAGAACTTTTTTAATATATTCCATTATTACCATGATGAAGGAAAACAAAAGGCACATCCTGAACGACTGTGCATTATAATTGTCATCTATGATATTTACTTCTGGGTGATAACTTAGGTTCATAGGTGTATACTAGACTAATGGCTCGGGAGCCTTTACAAGCTTGGCCCATAGGATTACCCTGGCATCGTGACACCCAACCTTAGTTCCCAGTGCCTTTGTCGAGTAGAGCCACTGGAGTGATCCGCGGGGTGAATTTTCTATTTCCCATCCACTCATCAAGATTTCTCTTGAAGAGGGCCAGTGAGGCGGTCTGCTTGAGTTGTATGGAAAGTCTATTCCGTAGCATGGGAAGTCTTTGGGTTATAAACCTGTCCCTCCAGTTTGTTCTGTTGATTGTGGTAATGAGGTTGAGGTCTCTGGGCATGTAGTGTGGAGGGATTGGGATTTCTTTAGATGTAGCATTTCTAGCAGAACTGGGTCAGACATGGCTTTGTAAGTCAAGAAGAGATCACCTCTAAGTAGGCGATATAAGACAGAGAATAGTTGGAGTTTTTTGAGTCTGTCCATATAGGACAAGTGTTTAAGGCCTAGGATTCTCTTTGTGAGGTACATTTTTGGCTTCTCCAGTTGTTGCAGATGTCTAGTGAGGTACATGCCAAATGGGGCATTGTACTCGATGATTGGCCTAATGAGGGAAGAGTAGAGGAAGACAATTACCTCTTTCTTCCTGGATGCAAACCATTAGTAATGAGATTTGTCACATATAAGGACTTTCTGACCACAGTGGCGATGTGGTGGTCAAAAGAGTGGTTGCTGTCAACCTGTGTTCCCAGATCTCTTATGATGTCTGCTGTGTTCAGTGGACTACCATTGATGTGGTAATTCATGGGAACTAGGTTTTTCCCAAAGGGGATGATGACACATTTTTTGGCATTGAGCTTAAGGCCATGGTTCTGACACAAGTCGTTGGTCTCAGTGAGGCCTTTCTGTAGGATGTCAACATCACTTGGGGAGTTAATTATGGCTCCCAGCTTGCAATTGCCTGCAAACTTTGTCAGCTACTTTCACACTGTGGGTTCTATCTGTGAGCCAGTTTGCAACCCACCTAGTGATATAGGGGTTGATGCCTAGCTTAGTGAGTTTTTCTATGATTCTTGAGTGGGGAATGGTATCAAAGGCCTTGGCCAGATCAAGGAAGGGTATACAAACCACCTTGCCTTCATCCACAGCTCTGGTGACTGACTCAAAGAAGTCGACCAGGTTGGGCAAACATGATCTACCCTTCAAAAAACCAAACTGTGCGCGATCCAGAGTTTGGAGATTCTCTATATCCTTGCTTATTAGGTCCATGATGATACTCTCCATAGCTTTGCATATCAGACTTGTCAGGCTAATGGGACGATAGTTCCCAGGGTCTGTACTCGATCCTCCTTTGTGGAGAGGGATGACTGTAGCAGTGCACCATTCGGTAGGGACAAAGCCTGGGGTGAGGCTGTGACTGAACAGGGCACACAGGTGAGGTGCCAGTTTACTCTGTAGTTCATGTAGAACACAGCCAGAGATATTGTCAGGTCCCATAGAAGCTCTATTCTTGGCCTTGGACAGTGCTGTTTTAACCTGTACAGCAGTAATACTGGGTGCCTGGTAATCTACTGGTATTGTGACTGGTCCTTTGGGGAGGAGAGGGGTAAAGTTGGCACTGAATCTGTTGGCCAGTATATTGGCAATATCTGTTGGCTTGGTATAGGAGGCGCCATTGTGCAACAGCTCCGAGCAAATCTAGGTATTACCATGGAGATTCTTTACATAACTATAGAAGGCCTTGTGGTTGTCTTTACTATCTGCTGCAATTCTGTTTTCATAGCTAGCTTTAGAGGATTTGATGAGGGATCTCAACTTCTTGTTGAGGCTCATAAGGGAGATTTTCCAGTCTTGGGACTTCACCTTATTTCACATCAGTTTCCTCCTTCTGTTGTAGAGTTTGTTTATGGCAGGGAATCACCAGATTGGCTTCCTATTTTTTGGAGGAGAGCATCTTGGTTCTATTGGGTATGGCATGAGCCATGCATTTCTGTACGTGTTCATACAGGGCATAAGTGTGTGATTTAGCAGTCATGCATCTGTTCTCCAATTGCATGGGTGCCGTGAAGTTAGCCACCTCTGTTTTTAGGAGCCCAAAGTTAGCTTTGGAGAAGCTTTTCATGGTGGTTGCCTTGGCAGGGGGTAGGAGGGATGTGGATTTCCAAGGTGATTAGTTTGTGGTTGGCTCTAACCAGGGAGGAGTTGACTACTGGTGTAGAGCAGTGGTCGCCCATGTTAGTAATGACCAGGTCAAAGATGTTGCTACCTCTAGTGGGGGTAAGAAAGAGCTGGTCCAGGGCATTGGAATTAATGAATTCCAGGAAACGTTGGGCAAGTGTATTGGTACATGAGTAGTTTTCCCAGTTAATGGAGGGATAGTTGAAGTCGCCCAGTATGAGAGTGTTAGGTTGGACCCTAATATTCTCCAGGGTGTGTAGGAACTTGGAGTGTGAGTTTTGGGTCATGGTTGGTGACCTATAGCAGGCTATGACCTGAATCACTGTCTTACCCAATGTTAGCTGTACCTGAAGTATCTCTGATGCGTTATGTTGGGCTACCAGTCTGGAGGTGTGCGCATCATTTAAGAACATGGAAACACCACCGCCTTTGCAGCTTCGGTCCAAGTTCTAGGGCCAAAGCTACTGATTATTTATTTTCAGACTTGAAATAAATTCTCTCTTCTTATTTCTGGGTGCTAAATACAAAAGTGTTGTTTTCCCTTTCAGTTCAAGTGCTAGCTGTTTAAGTTCATCAGATGGTCATGAAGCCTGGAAGAGCCTGCTTTTATTGGGGTGATTGCTGTTAGAGTTCTTCATGTAATATTGAGCATAACACTCCTGCATCCCTTACATACACAATATCCCTTTTCATGATTATCTTAAGGGCACCAATAAACATGGTCTTGTGAATAAAGATGAAAGGTGACTTTACACTTCCTGCTGCTTATACATTACTTACCAATTGTCAGTGTTATTCAGAGATCATAGTCTTAGCTGCTTGTTACTGCAACTTTTCTAGATTTTCAATTCTGACAAATCCATGATAAATTAACATCTGCCAGCCACAATTATACAGTGCAGCTTACATTATATTAAATATAAATCATACAAGAAATGAATCATACCTGAATGGTTAACTATTGTGATCCATTTTATGGAACAATATTAACGTACTACATATGAAATGAAAATACTGATGACAATAATAAATGTGACTCTACTGAGCAACTACAGTATCACAAAAAAGCACTGAACAGTCTTCACTTATTAGAAACATTGCAGCATCCTGTATGAAATGCATGTATCACATAACTGAAGCAAACATGTTATTCATTTGGAAAAAGTCTTGTTTATACTCTCTCATCAAAAGGTAAATTTATTTGGATTTTACTGCATCTCCAAGATAATATTAGTGAAATGACTAAAGATTTAAACAAAACTGACCAATTGCATGTCAACTAATAAAATATGTGATCACAACTAGTCTAGCAGTTGTAGCAGGCCTCAACTTAATTACTTAAATATTGTTTAATGATTATTTACACATGATTTCAAACCAATCTAAATGGCAGCTAGACTTACAACTTCTAAAGTCTATTACAGCACAGATACACTTCTAATATAATTTGTAATCCATAGCTTGCCATTTTGATCAGGGGTCAATTTACATTTTATTTAGCAACCTTTATCTCCTCATTAAAGGAAAAGTTTCTGCTCACATGCTGTTAAATTAGTGCTTAAGAAAATAAAAGCATCATTTGGTTCTGTTTTATCACAGAAATGTCTAACAAAACATTAGAAAAATTTTATTGTTACCACAATATGAAACTTTAGGAAATTAAAGGTGTCTTTAGTAGACCTCATCTTTCATCTATTGACAAGCAAATGTTAGTATCAAATAAAGAATAGGATCGACTGATATCACAAACATGACACTGCATATACCACTTATGACTGATACAAATAATCCTCACGATAAGGCATATTTCAGACTGTTTGTCATCATTATCATCACTGCATTATAATTGCTATAATACAGTTCTTCTTTAAAATATAAACAAGCAAACATAATTATCACAAGGCAGCCAACTAATGAAGTTTAGAGACCTCGTAAAAGTTCCTCATTATTTACAGATTAGTCTGACACCTTTCATTCATTGCAACAAATGTCAAGACTTTTTTAATTTCCAGGTATGATAACACAAATGTCCTTTGTCATTCATTATTTTCATCTATATTGAGAAGCTGCTTACTTTTGAAGATATTAGTATATCAGTGGGAACTGTATATATTTAGGCACTGAAGTTATTGGAGTGTAGCAGCAAGCGGCTTGCAGGAAACGCTGCCTTATTGCAGCCATGAGTTTTCCAGCATTATGATAACTGAGATTTCCGTTTTTAGTCAAGCTCAGTGTGGCATAGATTATCATATAAAATAGCCTTCTAGTGGATGTAGATTAAATACCACAAAACATCTCCTGATATGAAATTGTGCACAGAAAGGAAGAGGTTAAGGTTGTTGGCATGCACACAAAGCAGGGGGCTGTGTCATTGGTGTCGAGCCACAGTGTATTTTTAGGTACTGGCAATTTTCATATTTAACAGTAGTTAATCTTATTACTGTAATGCTTATCAAGCAGAATCAGATCATATTACTGTTCATTAATTTACAACAGCATGTGATAATTGTTTAAACATCTATTTACTTCCTTTTGAATCTTAGCATGACAACATTGCATAGCACTTTACAATTACATTTATCAGATATTTACAGACATGTAGATTGAAGAATGTAATACTATTGAAAACAGGAGCAGAAAAAAAATCATAATGTGTAATTTCAGAAGTTCCCC
Source organism: Protopterus annectens (assembly GCF_019279795.1). Taxonomy (NCBI): domain Eukaryota; kingdom Metazoa; phylum Chordata; order Ceratodontiformes; family Protopteridae; genus Protopterus; species Protopterus annectens. The sequence goes on from NC_056725.1 coordinate 1,567,825,009, forward strand.
ATGCAAAACAGGCTGCTAATAGAATGTTTTTATAAAGAAGATAATCCAATTTTGTTTCTAGTGTGCTGTCGCATTGTGTTAGTTAATAGATAATCCAGAAGTAGTGTTCAGTGAATGCTAAATTTAATAAATATGAGTTTTTTTTTACTGCAAGTCTCACCTTAAAAAATTATATTTAATGAGAAAATTAACCAAAAGTAACTCTGCCTATTCTTATAATGAACTACTGAAGAAGAATGTGCATGATCAGAACATGCAGTTAACTCTTGTACTTCCAGTCTACAAGTGCTGCAACAATACATTGAATAGTATCTTTTGCAGTTGACTTCATTGTGACTGTGAGTATTTCAAGAGTTTTTAGCTTCAGATTTTGGAACAGACCTTAAATGCTAGAAAATCCCTGAAAAAATGTTATTTGTGTTATGAAGTTCTTCCATAACAACAATTGCATCACTGAATGTGAAATCTCCTGCTACATGCTGACCCTTGTTTGATTTTATAGCTCTTTGTTGCTCTTAATTTTTGTTGCCTAGGGTTTCATTTTGTTAGCATTCAGTTGCCTACTTTGTGATTCTGAGCAGGTCACGTAGCTAGACAGTGCTCCAAAGCAATTGGGAATTTGACCTGGAGATTTCAATCACATATATAGTAAATACCTGTGAAGCTGTGAACCTCCAAAAAACTCAGCAGTAAGGATTATTGATTAACAAAGGTAGAAAGAATATGTGTAGAAGCAGGACTACTGTACAGCTGCGAGAGAGAGAGAGAGAGAGAGAGAGAGAGAGAGTGGTACTGGTATTCGTATATGAATATGCTGATACTGTTTCAAGCTGCTTATTACATTTTTTTGTGGAATTATTGTACAAGTAACAACCATGTAAATATATTTTCAGTTGTCAATGATGCAAATATGCATAGACGTATATGTATTTTTATGTTTATTTTAAAAGTATTGTTATTTTGCAAGTACTTGTACCTTTTATTTTATGATAAAATAATTAATTGATTAGCCAATGGGAAGATGTTGTGATTCATGACGTGTATTTAAATGCCTTCAACTTGGTAGTGTGTTATTCTGATGAAGTTCCCTTATGGAAAGAAAGAGCTTAATCTTTATGTGGCTTTATTAAAACAGTGTTTTTATTCACAAACATGTGGAGCATGTTTTCCTCATAACCAGTGCAGCTACAGAGGGATTTTTGGTGTTATTGGTTTTGTACTTCCCTTGCTGTTCACTTTGTGGTTGCTGCTTATTAAGTTTATAGCAAGCTGTTTACTACAGATTCAGAGAGAGTAGTAAAAGTTTTTCTTTCTTTCTTTGTCTGTTTTTTGTTTTGTTTTGTTTTCCTTTTGTAAAGACCTTTCAAATGCTTTTTTTGTTTTTTTTTTTTGTTCCTCAAGTTGTCTTGTTGGGGAGGGAGACAACTTCTTTTCTCAAAAACTCTGGACAAAGCCAAAATTAATGGGAAAACAAAGGACAAAAATATCTGACAAATTTTAAATATTATTCAGCCTCTCTTAAAATTACTTTAATTCATCTGAAAAGTTAAACCAAACCACAGCTGGCTAAAGGCATAAAACTCAGGGCAAAACATGATAAAACAAAAAAATGTTTATTGTTAGCGCTTTCACAGTTCACAATGATTGATTCATCAGACAAACTTCTAAAACTACACCACCCATTTAAAAAGAAAATCAACCAATGAGGTCTATAAAGTAATTATACAATTAAGAACAAAACCACTGGGTCTTAACTAAAAGAGATGCTACCCTAGAAAATACTCTGTTACACCACTATCAACACATAAAAATTATTACCAAAATACAAAAAATACAAACAAATAAATACAAGTTAAAGAACATATCATAAAAACATATATATATATATATATATATATATATATATATATATATATATATATATATATATATGTATGTTATATATATATAAAGAATTACATACATATACATATCAGGGCATTAATCATTCGGATAGTGGCATAAAAATGGATATGTAAAAAACACATACATATACATATCAGGGCACTGATCATTTAGGTAGTGGCCTGTTTTTAAGTCCAGGTTTTATACATATTTTATCATTGAGCCATCTACCTTTGTGTGCCCTCATCCTAATGGACCAGTTAAGTTTACCAATCTCCACTTTATTCCTAATGTCACCCCCGACCATCTTCAATAATAATCTCTGTAGCAAAGAACTTAAATACATGTGTATTACCACTAACTGCCACATGCTTAGCCAAAGCATTAGTACAAATAGAATTGTTAATACAGTAGAGATGCTCTCTAATACAGTCAGGTAATCTTCTATTGGTCTTCCCTATATAGAAAGAGCAACACTGTTGACAAATACCTTAATATACTAAGTGACAAGTATTGCAACTGGCTACAAGTTTAAACACCAGTTGTTTCCCCATGTCAGGGGGTACGAGACTCCCTGTACTATCAATATATTGGCACCAATTACATTTCGAACAAGGATGGGTACCATAAGCTGTCCATACTTGTGTAAAATCACTTACTATTTTGGGATAGCATAACATTCTCCTTAAATTCTTTTTATTCTTATAGACAAAATGAGGTTTAGACCCCACTACATGACTGACCTCAGAATCCAAGGTCAAAATCCACCAGTTCTTTCTCATAACTTTTTCAATATCCCTTATGTGGCTGGAATAAGTGAGGGGTACACAAAGCTGTGTATCAGTCTTATTAGATGTCACTATCCAAGGACCATCAGAAAAATAGGGTTTCCCATTGGCCCTACAACTCCTTTCAGTATTTTATCCACCTCGGAGGTATTGTAACCTCTCTCCTCAAACCTGACTTTCAGTAATTCAGTCTCTCTCTAAACTCTGTGTCAGTAGCATTTAATCTTGAGGCCCTTAAACCTTGGCCTTTAATAATGTTAGTAAATATATGGGGGGATGCATACTTTTCCTATGTAAATATGTGTTCCTATAACACTTCTTACGGTATGTTTTGGTTTTCATAGTGCCATCATTCATTTTTATAACCATGATATCTAAACAAAATCAAGTTGCTCTCTGGAACTGTTCATAGTAAATATCAAGAAAGATGTAGTTCAATTAATATAATTAAGAAGTCTACCAGCGATTCTTTACCACCTTCCCAAATAAGGAAGAGGTCATCCACAAACCTCCTGTAGAACACTACATCATGTTGTCCCAGGATGTGTTCTTTTTCCCATTTGGCTAAAACCATGTTGGAGTAGCTACTGGCACAAGATGTGCCCATAGCTACTCCATCTCTCTCTAGGTAAAGAGAGTCACCATAAAAGAAAACATTATTCTCTAACACTAATTCCACAAACAAACAAAGGAGCTTCATAAAGCTCCAACTGAACTCACTATGCCCAGTCAAATACTCTTTCAACATATTAATGCCAATGGAATTAGGTATACAAGTAAAAAGAGATTGAACATCAAAGATTACAAGGATAAAATCACTGCTGAAGGTTCTTTGAGAAATAAACCCATAAAGGTCATCCAAAAATTGTTTAGTGTCTCTTAAAACACACATATTTTTATTGATTAATGGTCTCAAGTGTTTCTCAAGAAAAATAGAAATACTTTCAGTGCACCAACCCCTCCCTGACACAACAAGCCTGAAAGGAGGTTTCAGAGGATCTTACTATATTTTAGGCAGGCCTTGTATGATTGGAATAACTAGGTCTTCACATATTAGATATTTATACAGGTCTAACGTAATATCTCATCCTAATAAACAATCTAGTGATGTATTATTGACCTTCCTTACCATGGAGTCAACTTCATCTTTATTTTCTAACTAAACCTTTATGACAAAATAATTCAAAATTCAGAATTTATCTAGATAAGAGCAAATTGCATTAAGAAATTTAACAAGTGACAGAACTATTTCTGTTAGACCAGTGGTCGGGGGGGGGGGGGTCCTGTTGTCATAATGGACTTTGAATTTTACAATAATTCTGTGTGTGCGATGCTTAATGAGGCTAAGACTTGTACCAAAATAAATAAAGATGAAGTCGACTCCATGGTAAGGAGGGACAATAATACATTACTAGATTGTTTGTTAGGACGGGATATTATTTTAGATCTGTATAAATATCTAACTTGTGAAGACCTGGTTATTCTGATCATACAAGGCCTGCCTAAAATACACAAAGATACACATAAAACTCCTTTCAGGCCTGTTGTGTCATGGAGGAGTTGATGCACTGAAAGTATTTCAATTTTTCTTGAAAAACACTTGAGACAATTACTCAATAAAAATATGTGTGTTTTAAGAGACACTAAACAATTTTTGGATGACCTTTATGGTTTATTTCAAAAGAACCTTCAGCAGTGATTTATCCTTGTAACCTTTGATGTTTAATCTCTTTTTATTTGTATACATAATTCCATTGGTATTAGTATGTTGACAGAGTATTTGACTGGGCATAGTGAGTTTAGTAGGAGTGTGATTGAGCTTCTTTGTTTGCTCATGGAATTAATGTTAGAGAATAATGTTTTCATTTATGGTGACTCACTTTACCTACAGAGAGATGACATAGCTATGGGCACATCTTGTGCCAGTAGCTACGCCAACATAGTTTTAGCCAAATGGGAAGAAGAACACATCCTGGGACAACATTGAGACTGTAACATCTAAAATCCATAACGTCTAAAACTCATAACATTGAATTTCATAACATTGAAACTTTGCATCACAACTTCAAAACCTACAAATCACAGTAAATAACATCCCCTCCACCTAAAACAACACCAAAGTAGTAAACACACTTTGTACTACATTCAAGATCGCACTACAGTGGGGTTAGGAAATTAACTCTGAGATTGCACTACAGTGGGGTTAGGAAATTAACTTTTTCACCACTGTAGTGTGATCTCGGAGTCAATATATTTAATTTACAGGTGGTGTGGGGGGCTTGCTCCCCTGAAGAAATGTAGTAGAAAGTGTGTTCACTACTTTGGTGGTGTTTTAAGTGGAGGGGATGTTATTTACATGTGATGTGCAGGTTTTGAAGTTGTGATGCAAAGTTTAAATGTTATGAAATTCGATGTTATGAGTTTTACACGTTACTCGTTTAGATATTATGGTCTCAATGTTCTTAACTTAGATGCTATGACTATTCAATGTTTTGAAAGATATATATATATATATATATATATATATCTATATATATATGTATTCACTTTATAATCCCAAACTACTGAAATATCGAATTTCAGTATCTCAAGACTATAAAGCCGAAAAGCCGAAAACTCACAAACCTGAAATCCCAAAACCATGAAATTCAAAACCTCGAATGTCACAAAAACAATACACCACACAAACACAAATATGGGTCTATATCACATAGTCGAAGTTCTGTAAGTTCGAACACCATATGTTCGAACTTACAGAATTTTGAATGCACAGAAAAAAAAAATAAAACAACAGAAAAGAAAATAAAAGGTTGTAAGCAGGGGTGGCAAGCCACCATGCCCCCACACCCCCCGCTCTTTAAATATACCAACTCCTGGACCGCACTGTAATGCGGTAAAGGGAATTTTTCCTTTATTGCACTGTAGTGCAGTCTCGGAGTTGGTATATTTAAAGAGCAGGGGGTGTGGGATGTAGGTGGCCTGCTCCCCCCGCTTACAACTGTCAGGAAGTTGTTCCTGTGTTTTATTTATTTTTGAAATCGAAGTATGACAACTTCGAACATATGGTCTCGACCATATAATGTTCAAAGTTGTCATACTTCAACTATGTAATATAGACCCCACAAATATACCTACCTCCTGACACTACAACAAGCCAAACCAACACACACAAACACAACAAAACAAACACACACACCCACCCTTCCTATAAGCAGGGGGACAAGCCCCCCTGCAACCCCCTACTTATATATACTAAATACGAGGTCACACTAAAAACCGGAAGACAGCAAACCCACTACCACACATTCTACACCCCCTTACACAAACACACATCACATGCATACAAACACGACCACTCTCAACACTTATACACTCACACTCTTACCTACCTACCGTAACCCACACCTAAAACTCCCCAACACACTCACACAGACACAAACCCTCCCCAAAATCCTTAAAAAAAATCACACTTACCAAATGCTCCATCACTACTGCTGGGTTGAGATTTCCAGATTTGATATTCTGAAGATTTGCGCAACTGCAGATTTGACACTTTGGTCTCGAAATACTGAAATTCGACATTTCAGTATTTTGAGATTCCAAAGTGAACCTATATATATATATATATATATATATATATATATATATATATATATATATATATTTCCCCTTCAAAATATTTAATTCTCATAACATCAAAGCTCAAAACACTGAGACCATAACATCGGAAACCCAAAACACTGAAAACTCATAACATTGAAAACGTATAAGATCGAGTAGTGTATCATCAAACATTTAAATGTTATAGTTTAATCTGTTAATCTTATGGTATCACTATAAGATGCAGTTTTTATTTATATAGTTATTATTTATATAATGTAGGAATTTATACTATTTATATAGTGTTTGTTTTGCCAATGTGTTAGACATTATGTGTACATTCTATATGGTGATCACAATACAGTGGGGTTAGGAAATTAACTTTTTTCCACTGCAGTGCGATCTCGGAGTTGGCATATTTAATTTACAGGCAGGGTTGTGGGGCAGAGCCCCCCATATGGGTGGGTGCAGGGGGGCTTGACCCCCTGCAGAAACCAAGTAAAAAGTGTGTCTGTTAGTTTGGTGTTGTTATAGGTGGAGAGGATGTTATTTACATGTGCTTTGTGGTTTTCGATGTTGTGATACATTTTCAGTGTTCTGAGTTTTTGATGTGAGTTTTCAGTGTTTTGGAATTTTGATGTTGTGGTCTCAGTGTTTTGAGATTCCATGTTATGGTAACTGGATGTTTTAAAGTAGAACTATATATATATATATATATATATATATATATATATATATATATATATATATAAAATCACACACACACACACACAAACATTCAACTCACACAAAGATACACGCATGCATGCTCGCACACATACACACACACACACACACACACACACACACACACACACACACACACACACACACACACACACACACACACAAATATATGAATATTAGCATAGTGTAGCAGTTCTCACTGAGTGGTATGTCAAAACTGACATAAAATAATTTAAATAAGGCTGCTATATGGTAATTTTTTGTACATAAACTATTTTAAATAGATGTATTCCTTTAAGAAAGACAGTGATCTTTGTGTATTAGTCACAGAAGATTCCCACAGGTTTTTGCTTAATGACGCCAATCAATGCTGTATAAAAATGATGGATGAAATTATGCTGTTCAGCACTATTGTTCCTTTCTAAAGGTGATTTTTTTTTTTTTACTAGAACTGCAGATTTGGGTGAAGAAATGCAGAATAAAGAGAGACTTGGGGAAGTCACCCAAAGAAATCTTGGCATTTTTCCTTCTTTAAGAAAACCAGAAGAAATATAGCTGCTTAGAATCTAAGAAAGACTTGCTAATAGAGACTGTGTGCCTTTAGCAAAGTGATTTTTTAAAGGTGCTTTATTTTTTTTTCACATGATTATTTGTGGAAAACATGCATTTTTGTATTCATTAAAAGCACATTGTTTTGTAACCTGTTTGTCTGTGTTGCATTATATGTCCCACATTGGTGGATGCATTAGACGTGTTTTGACACAACATTTTTCATGCTATAAGTTTTGTGATTATACCCTTTGCTGCCAACAAAAAGGTGATTTATTTGAGAATATTTCTCCAACTCAAGAGACAGCATTGTGTGCAGAGTGAGCAGAATTGTTGCATCAAATCTTTCTTAGCTGAAGGGAAATGGGCTTGTGGTATAGTGTGACTTGTCAGGATGACAACATTGTGACAACTGCCACAGATTATTGTTGTTGCACCCAAGGGGATACTGGAAATGATCAACTATATGGAAAGGGGAAGGACAGTTCCATCAATGAAGCAACTAACCAGAGATGAAGAGCTTGAGGCACACCTATCAGAGATCATGTGGGATACCCACCAGGTGGGATGGAACCATAGTGACTGTAGTACATTCCTCTCTGCCCACATAATTGTGGAAGAATATATGTAAGAGGCATCTGCAAGTAAGTAAAAATGTAGAAGCAATGCATTTTGCATTGTGGTATCCTTTTCCAATGGAAACCTACAGAGGAAAAGGAAAGTGAGCTAGTGATGTTACTGACTCAGAGGAAAGGCGATCTAGAGAAGAAAATGAAAGTGGGAGAATCTTTCCTTGCACTGAGACAGTAGGAGAGCAACGTAAAAAAGGAAAGAAAAAAAAGATACCGTAGTGAGAGACAAGACAAACTTAAACAGCACCTATAGCAGAATTCCCCATTTGAGCTAAAATGCACGAAGCTTAAAAAGAAGGAGAGTTCTTTTCAGCAGGATCATAAAAAAAGTGAAAAAGAGAAAATCAATAAAGAAGAGATATCAGATGACACTACAGAATATTGGTACTATCTGCCTTTCTTATGAGAATGGATAAATACTGATACCCCGGTGCCTGTGTCGGCAGGAGGGCAAGCCATGCCTTTGCATGGCTTGCATGGGCTAAAGAAACTCTAGAGTTCTCTGACTCTCAGATAAGCTAGATAATCATTAGAAAACCATAATATGAGACATTCTAGGAAGACAACACCTTGACAAAATACATAGCTAGAGCTACAGGGGAAGAAGTCAAACAAAATGCTTTGAGTTCTTACTCATACTTTGAGTTACAACATGACTTCTTCTGCAGAGTAGCTACAGGTACAGGGGAAACAGAACATTGTCTGTTATTGCTCAGACCTTTCATAAATGGAAGGATGAGATTACCATATAGTCATGGACACCCAGAAATGAACAAATTACAGCACATATCTAGAAAGGATTTAATGACCAGGAATAATGAAATAAGTGGAAAGATTTGGATGCATTGAATGCCAGCAGGCAGCCACACAATCCTGAGTTAAAAATTCTTTGATTTCAATGCTTATCACAGACATTTTGGGTTTGATTTTGAAAGATTGTTGGATCTTTGTTAAAATCCAGCAGTGGGCTCCAATATATGTTGCTTATTTTGGATCAGTATCATAACAAGAGTTGGCAGAAGGTAGCAGGTGCCCCAGACACAAGATATTAGGGATGCAGTCGGCAGCTCAGAAGAGTTACCAATAATCAGATGTGACTGCAGTATCAGCATTCTTTTAGGCAACAATGGCTGATATCATGTCTGCTTAAAGTAATTTAATGAAGGTTCTTATATGTTATTAACTACAGCAAAGAGTTTGTAGGATTAAAAGTTCCTTGTTGCATTTCTGCTGTTCAAAGCACCTTTTTGTGGCATCAGCTTTTGGGATGGGGGTATACACACCTATCTAGGAACTGTCCAGAGTACCAAATGAGCTAGCTATTGCTCTGTTATGGATTATGCTCTCTGAGACTGTTCCCTTATATAAGGCTAGTAATATATCTCTAGCGTAGGAGTTAGTGTCATTATTTTCAAGAACAGAAATACCTAAACAAAATGTCATCACTCGTGGGATTACAGAATAATGTACTGTTTGTGTCAGCACTTTAAGGTCAAGCAATTAAAATCCATGGCATAAAATCCCTAGACAGATGGGTTAGTAGAGTGTTTTAAGTGAACACTAAAATCATACTGAGAAAAGTTATTGAGGAAGATACCATTACTCCTGTGTTGACATTACAGAAGTATCACAAGCTTCACCTGAGTTAAGTCCTTTTAAGTTACCATATTGTAGATGGTCTTTTGGATTAATCATTGCCAGAGAATCATGGGAAAAAGAGAGAAAATGAATTTGAAAGTGTCATATAATACCATACCAGCATACATACCCAAGCTGCATAACACGGGGTATATAACAGAAATGCAAGGCCCGGGGAAGTCAAACATGGAGACCAGGTGTTTGTTTGGTCACATTCATCAAAACACACATTTTTTAGATAAATACCAGGGCCCATTTGAAATACAAGAAAATACATAAGCTGAACTACAGGCACAGACAGAAGAGATATTCCATATTTAACCATGTAAAGGACTGTAGGATTCTATAGTTTGCTTAATGGCAGACACTGATAGTTCTGGTGAGGAAAGAAACTGGCCTCTAACTTACAGTGCATATAGATAACAGATTACACAAGCTGCAGTAACAAGACATAAGAGAAGTTTGAATTATGAAACAAGAAAGTGTTTTCAGAACCACATGGCAAAACAAACCTGACTGAACATCATATTGCGGCAATTCCAGAAAACATACAGAATCCCAGCGTCACAGAGAAAAGCCATACATGAAGAAATAAAAAAAAAATATTAAGATGAGGGAAGCAACAGAAGACTTAAATGTGAGTGGAACAAACCTAGATCCCCAGGACAAGATGGCAGAATCAGGAAGATGAACAGCATTTCAAAAGTTGGCAGCTACTCAATTTCTAGAATGGACTCTTGGCCACCTTAGGCCTAACAAATGGTTAATAGCACATTCCTCAAGCAGTTGAGCAAGAAAAAAAGACAGCTTTTTCAAAACCAGAAGGCTTGTTCTATATTTCTGTCCTTCATTTTTATCTACATGATGACCAGGAAACCTTTCAGACATTAACTGACAGAGTCATCAAGCCCTGCATCAGAGAGGCTGCTTATCTAGATGAGGTTATAATACTTTCTGAGGATCTGGATTCACATCTTGCTAATGCAGATACTTTAGACTTTCTGAGACAAACCTGTTTAACTGCTAATCCCCAGAAGACCAAGTAAATCATTACAGAAGTAAAATATTTAGGATATGCAATGGGTACAGGAATTGTTAGGTCTCAGCAGTGAGAAATCGTCCTATAACAGACCATATGATACAAGTGAAGGCATAATTTAAAGTTAGCTGGGTACTACTGAATATCTGCACCTCATTGTGCATCAATAACAAAACCTCTTGCAGAGCTAATAAAAGGGGAAGAGATCCCTTAAAGTTGTCACTAGAAGCAAACAGCACTTTCAATCATTTAAAGATATTGTGTCAGTCTGTCTTAGCATCTCCAGATTTCAATAGTTTTTTATGATTTCTACAGCTACAGCAGAGGTAGGCTTATTGACAGTGCTGTTTCAAGTCTTTGATAGAGAAAATGCACCCTAAATGTTTTCTGAGTCATAAATGGGGGACAAATGAAGTATTCCTGTGCTGAAAGAGAATACTTGACAACGATCATATGAACACTCTCTTCACTGATATTTATTTTTATTTATTTTATTTTACATTTGTTGACTGGGATAGTCCGACTGGATGCATGTCCATTTTCAGCGGAGGCCCGGGGAGAAAAGCTCCAAGGGTAAGCAGATACAGCATTACATAATACCAGCATTATATATTACTAACAGACTATTTACAGAGAAGTAAGCAAGTTAAACAAGTTCCACAGGTTAGTGTTAATCCCGAGCATAAATCAGGATTAAATTAAATTACACAGTAAACTGGTTAACAGATTTTTACACATTCTAGAGAGAGTTAGCCAGGCTTGATACATTGACATAGCCAGTTAAGTGACAAATGTTGTTTGAGTCTAGTTTTAAATTGACCTAAGGTGGAAAGTAAGGTAATATCAGCTGGAAGAGAGTTCCAGGATCTACTTACAGAGTTTGCAAAGAGAGCGTCACCGGCTGTGTTATTAATTTTGCTAGTCTGAATTAGTAGTTTGTTGAAGGATCAAAGTGGTCTAGGATTGTTATAGGGGTGATAATATTTTTAAGTGCAGGAGTATTGTCCAGATTATAGAGGATTTTATAGGCCATAATCAGTTGGTTATACTGGATTAGGCTGGGTAGTTCAAGCCACCCAAGCTGATTTAGATTGATGCAATGATGTGTCCTAAAAGGCAGTCCAGTGGCAAACCTGGCAATGTGGTTGTAGCAAATTGAGAGTTTGTTAAGGACAGTCTTGTTTAAATTTGAGAGTAGAGGGGATGCATACAGAAGGGTTGAAAGAAGGTGAGAGCGAGCTATGGCAATTTTAGCTGGAGGGGTTAGGAAGGCTTTTATACTGTAAAGTGACCCTAGTTTTTTTATTGATGGTTTTGATAGTTTGGTTAACATGTAGGTCGAATTTTAGATTATTGTCTATGATGACACCTAATAGTTTTGTAGAGGAGTCAGGGGATATTATTGTGCCATCATTTGAATTTATGGTAAAGGTGAAAGCGGTAGACCTACGTGTTGGTGAAAATAACAGCATTTTAGTTTTTTTGGGATTTAGGATCAGACGATGTTCAGAAAGCCAGTTTTCTATTGTATTAAAGGTGGTCTGGGTAGCTGACCATAACTCTACTGGAGATGTGGCTGAGCAAATCAGAGTAGTGTCATCAGCATATTGGATACAGCTGACTTTTGGGATGACAGTATAAAGGTCATTAATGAAGATGGAGAACAGCAAAGGCCCTAGTATAGAGCCTTGTGGTACTCCGAGGGTGTTAGGTAGAAAGTTAGAGAGTTTGTTCTGCCAGAAGACAGCCTGCTGTCGACTATTCAAGTAGGATTGAAACCATTGAAGGGCTCTAGTATCTAGACAGAATGTTTGCAGGGTGTGGATTAAAAGTTGGTGATCAACCATATCGAATGCCTTGGAAAGATCCAAGAAGAGGGCTGAGGATATATAATTATTGTTGTGATTATGGTTTATGTTGTTGGTAAAGGCTAGGAGGGCTGAAGTAGTGCTGTGATGAGGACGGAAGCCATGCTGAGTGTCTGCCATAAGGTGATTCTGGATTAGGTGGTGCATGAGTTGTCTATGAATACATTTTTCCATAATCTTTGCAAGTGGAGAGAGTAAAGCTATTGGCCTATAATTGGAGAATTCAGTAGAGCTGCCTCCTTTGTGAAGTGGGATTACATAGGATATTCTCCAGATGGTGGGAACTTTAGCTTCTACTATGGTTTGATTGATTAGTATTGAGACGGGGTAAGCAATAGCATCAACTGATTTTTGTAGGTACTCGGCAGGGAGTTGATCAGCAGAAAGTGTAGTGGGTTTTAATTTTTTGATCAAGGTACGGATAAGTGAAGTGGCGACTGGTTGGAAGCTGAATGCGAGTAGGTTTCTAGGGGTGCTACTTTCAGGACCAGGGGAACTAGGAGGTAGTTGGCTAGCTAGGGCTTGAATTGTCTCAGTAAAGAATCGGTTAAAACTGTCAGAAACATCTTTAGGGGTTTTATCAATAGTAGCAGCAGGGATTGGGTTTGAAGTTTGTCCAGGATGTAGTAGATTATTTAAACCTGCCCAAAACTTCTGAGGGTTATTTTGATTTACTGTCTGTAAATTGCACTAGTATTGTTTTTTGTCTTGTAAAATTGATTTTTTGGTTTCGTTCCTGGATTGCCTGTATTTAATGTGATCTTGAGGGTCTTTAGAAGAACGCCATAAAGCCCATACTTTGTTTCTAAGGGTAATTTTGAGTTTAGACTCTTTAGAAAGCCATGGCACAGTTTTTGCCTTTGTTCTCTTTGAACGAACAGGTGCATGCAAATCAAGGATCTCAAGGAATTTGTTGTTAAAGTATGCTACTGCTTCCCCTAAGGGGAGGTGTTTTAGTATAGGCCAATTACATGAGTTTAGTTCTTGTTGGAATGTGGCAGGGTCAAAGTTTTTATTGTTTCTAACCTTTCTGAGTAAGGGTTGTTGGGAATTAATGGTTTTGTGCTTAATTACATATGTGAGAAGGTGATCGCTTAGGCCATCAAGGAGGGTACCAGAGGTGTACAGTTGGGGGTGACTATTTATGAGTACCCAGTCAAGTATGCTTTCTTTTTGGTTGGGTTTACCTATCCTGGTAGGGGTGGATATAATTTGTGTAAATGCATGCAGGTTAATATGGGTGTTTGGGGATTCTGAGGAATAGGTGTCCCAGTCTATGTTAAAGTCTCCAAGTAGTAGGGTTTCTTGGGGGTAGTGACATGATAGCCAGTGCAGGATATCTTCAAGTGTAGATATATTGTTACCTGGGGAAATGTACATACAGATGATATTAATGCATTTATTTTTATTAAGTTGCAATTTGGTGGCAAGAATCTCTGAGTTATTAATCTGAGGTGGTTGTATTACATCTATGGTGACACTCGACTCAGATTTATAGAGTACAGCTACCCCACCCCCTTTTCTCAAAGCACAATCCAGCCTGTGTATGTTGTACCCAGGTGGTAACACTTCATTGTCTTTAGTGTTAAGTTTTAACCAGGTTTCAGATAAATAGAGACTCTCAGGGGAGTGGACATCCAGAAGTGCATGCAATTCATGTACCTTGTTATTAATGCTTCTAATATTGAGATGACAGGCTAGGAGAGAATTAGTTGGCCTATTAATTGTAGGTTTGTAGCTTAGATTGCAAGTATAGGGGGTATGTGTATCTGAAGTGGGTGGGCCAGGGTTGGGGTGAATATCACCACCAAGTATTAGGTTGAGTCTATACTTGGTGATGAACTTCAGGAATTTATTTATTAGTTTGTGGTAGTGTTTGGATCTAGAGCTAATGTGCCTGGGGTTGAGATGTTGATAGCCTGAACAAGATGTTGGATAAGATCTGGTACTGTAAGTATGGTTGAAGGTGGAAGGATTTACAGCTGGGGTGATAGTATGGCCTTTTGGGACCTGATATCCTGTGAGAAACTGGTTTTCATACAAGGTAAGGAGGTATGGTGCGAACAAGAGGGGTAGTAAAGAGGAGTATATCATTATCTGTGATTCAGCTAGTGAGTTAAGGAACTGTTTTACCTGGTGATGCAACACCAGAAGATAGAGTGGTGAGGTAAAGGTACTGGAAGGGGGATGGGAGAATGCCAGATGAAAGCTAATAGGTGCTATTGAAATGTAGGTAGAAGAATGGGGGTGGGAGGAATTATCCCAGATGAAAGCAGATAGGATCTAGAAAGTGGGAGAGTGGCTATAGTACTATAAATTTAGAGGTACTCGGGGCGGGAGGGAATTGGGGGCAGGGAGGAGAGTGAAGAGAGCCCGAACGTAGCGAGGGCGAATGTAGAGGGGCTATTGCAGTTTACAAGGTTTCCTAAGGTGTCCTAAAGCTATAAGGTAAGTATTATAGCTCTTAATGTAAGAGTCAATTTACTTAAGTTACAGGGGAAGGAGGCAAACACTCAAGTAGAAAAAAAGAGCCTTATGGCTGACCAATATATTATCTTCACAGCCAGGATTTCACATTCATGACAGAACATTCCCCTGAGATGTGTTTAAACTGGCAGCAATATGGAAACACAAAGCTAGGCAGATGGGAATTCTTGTTAAAACTAGTTCAGCATAGACCTGGCATGACACCCACAGTACAGATGGTGGTCATATGGCTCACATTCCATCTATTGGGACTAAAATTGGGGTATTGAAATGATTTTTATGTTTGACAAGGTCAATATACCACAGTGTAGCAGTTGGTATGTCAAAATTAACTGAAATCAACATAAAATGTAAACAATGTTACTGAAATATATATATATATATATATATATATATATATATATATATATATGTATATATATATATATATATATATATAAATTGCAACTGAAAGCCCTCCAGGTGTAGCATCTCTAAGCCACTGAGCATCTGATCGCTTTGGGTCCCCCCCACTTGTGTGAGCAAAGAATCCTCTCACTCCAGCTAAAAGCAAAGACAACTCTAACCAGCAATAATCCAAAAATAGACTGCAGCCCCAGGTTTAACTCCAGGAACCTTGTTGTTGCCACTTGTGTAGTGTATGTACCAGCTTTTGTGACTACTGTTATGCCTTGTTAAAATCTGTTACAGTTAGCTAGATTGCATACCCCCAGGGGCAACAGCTGCAAACCTTCTTCCTCTTAGCTCACCCCCACCCCTTTCATCCATTTTACTGTTGATAATTTGTTATATGTTAAGGTATTGATTGTTTTTTACAGATGCTGTGGGTGCAGTCCCGCTCCGTTCACCCTCGCTACACTCGGGCTCAATTCGCTCTCCTCCCACCCCCATTGCCACCCACCCCCCATATAATTTCCTTTATACCTAACCACCTGTTTCCTCACAAACACTCTAGCCTACTTCCTGCCTCCAACATAGAATCCCTACCTCCTCCACTGCCTCTGTATACACACCACCTGATAACCATTAACTATTACCTATAATTAATATTTTTAACTGCAGTAAATACACATATCTGAACGTAGTGCAAATAAATTGACAATATATAATTCCCATTCACCTTATCCATAGTCAAGAACATCATTACAGATAAAGTGGCAAGTACCCCCCCCCCCCGTATTTACTAACTCACTATCTCTGCTACCGTCTCTTAACTAGAGGATACCAATTACCTGACCAATACTTCTTGGCCATACTGCAGCTCTCTAACACATAAAACAATAGTTCTTGCACTGGCCATACTCTCCATCACTTTTCTGTAGCCATATACCCAGCATTACCTGATGCTTATATAGCTCCTAAGTCCCTAACATCACTTCAATTTGTAGCTACAGACAACTCCCATTAGCAAGGATTACACTCTCATCCACCTATCACTTCAAATATCTTACCCCTCTTAACAACAAATGCCCACATACACCTAATACTGCACCTTTAATACAAAACCAATCTCACTCATTCATAGATAGTACCCTTGCATTTAACACATTCTTTCTGAAACTAGATTACATGGGTTACACATATCCAACCCAACTACTAAAAACATCATTCTACCCATTAATAATCTTTACCCTACTCCTATTTTTCATCCTGTCCTCCTTCCACACTCAGTTCATAACCACACCCCATCCCCTTGGCAAACTGATTCCACAGCCAACACCACCAAACTAAAAAATGGGTCTATATTAGATGCATGAACGCTTAAATTTTCGAATCTCTAAAGGTCAACCTTTAGAGATCGAATAGTTAAGCATTCAAATTTCTTCAAAAATTAAAAAAAAAAAATTCACAACTCAAAAAAAAACCCCTAAAGGGTTTAAGCAGGGGGGCAAGCCCTCTTCACCCCCCACACCCCCCTACTTTAATATACCAACTCCAAGATCGCGCTACAGTGTAGGGAATGGGAAATTTCCCATTTCCGTACTGTAGTTCACTGAAGTGCGATCGTGGAGTTGATATATTTAAGTAGCGGGGGGTGTGGGGGTGCAGGAGGGCTTGCCCCCCTGCTACAACCCCTTCCTTGTATTTGTTTTTTTTGTTTTGTTTTGTTTTGTACGACTTCAGACATTTAACTGTTCGATCTGCAAAGGTCGTCCTTTACAGATTCGAATATTTAAGTGTTCGTTGTCATAATATAGACCCTAGAAAACTTCCCTATATCACCATGTGACCTTACCTCCCCCCTACCCTTCTCTTACTAGCACATTAAACTGAAAATCAAAACTAATCCCCTCTCTTCTCAAAGACAAACTAAAATAATTCACAAATTGACAAAACTCTATCTACACCTACTCCATAAACTCACTTGCAGTGGTTATATACATCCCATTCCAGGACCCAAAACATCAATCAGCCCAAACAAATCAGTTAAATCCCCTACACCACAGATCTACCTCAGCCAAACCAAAGATGTAGAACTAATCTTTGCCAAATTAAAAATAAGTTCCAGCAAACATATAATTATTGCAGGTGGCTATATACAACCAGGAAATAACATCACTGTAACAGAAAGCTTGCTTAATTGGACCTCCAACTCCCTTCCACATGAAACCATACTATTTGGAGACTTCACTATTGATTGGCTTCACTGCTCCAGCCATAACCCCTCTGCCTTCATAAACCTCCACAGGTTTACCCAAACTATAACCACCCCCACTTGAATTGACAAAACTTCCAAAAGCCAGTCCATCTTAGACTGGATCCTGGTATCTAACCCCACTCTTGCACAGCAATCTGGTTGTCTTACAGATACCCAAGTGACCATCATCCAACCTACCTAATTAGGAACAGATCCCAAACCATCCATCAACCTATCCTCAGAGTAGTTAGAACAAAAAAACCTTTATAGCTTCTGATCTCATCAATACTATAAAAAGCTGTAACTGGGCCCTCCTGAAACATCTACCTCTAGACGATGCCGTCAAGTACTTTAACACAACCATCATAAAAATCTTAAACTATCATGCACCCCCTAGAATCATTAGAATAAAAACTAACTATGCCCCATGGCTAAGAAAAGATACTAAAACTATAATGAAAGAAAGGGACAAGGCCTGGAGTCAATACCAGAAAAACAAAACCACTACTTTGAGACAAAACTATGTTGAGCTCCGTAACAAAGCCAAAAAACAAATCAAACTAGACAAATCCAGCTACTATACAAGCATGCAAGAAAAATATGCTCACAACCCACAAAGATTCTGGACCTCAATAAATGGTATACTGCATCCAGGAAAGTCCACGACTCCAACCTCTGTGTTTCCAAATAACCATGAAAACATTCCTACTCAGTTTAACAAATTCTTTACTGAAACAGTCCAGACCCTTGCCAATGCCCAAAATAGTACTAGCAGCCCCACACCAATAATTACCCCTACCCACCACAATATACAAAACAGTAGCCCCAATTTTCACCTCCACTCTGTATCCATCAAATCAATATCTAAACTTCGTGGTAAACCTAAACCAACCACTCTAGCAGCTGATAAGCTGCCAGCAGACTTCCTTCGGATCTCAGCTGAAGCTATAGCCTATCCTGTCTCTATTCTCATAAACAGATCTCTCTCAGAATGCAAACTCCCCACCTCATGGAAAACATCATATATAATTCCACTGCACAAAGGAGGCAACTCCTTAGAGCTCACTAATTATCGCCCAATAGCAATCCTATCACCTTTATCCAAAATATTAGAAAGAGTTGTTCATACTCAACTAATACGGTACCTCCAGAATAACAGCCTACTCTGCATATCCCAGCATGGCTTTAGACCTTCCCATAGCACCACGATAGCACTACTATCATTCACCAACATAGTTAACCACCACAGAAACAAGGGTCTATTTGTTTCTTCCATATTCTTAGACCTATCAAAAGCCTTTGACATGGTAAACTACAGTCTGCTTCTTGATACCCTATCCACCCTAAATACAAGTCCCTCCTCACTATCATGGTTCAACAGCTACTTATCTTCCCTGTCAGCAAGCAGTCCTATGGCAGGACCAATTGTCCCCCATTACCAGTACCCAGAGGAGTCCCTCAAGGATCCATCCTTGGCCCATTGTTGCTCTCTCTATTTACTAATCAGATCTCTTCATCCTCTCCCATTGCCTCAATAGTACAATATGCAGATGACATCACCCTCATATGTGCTGCCCCTACCCTTAGTGAACTGCAAACCCTTACCCAAAATAACTTCACCCTAGCCAAACCTTGGTTCACCAACATCAAACTTCTTCTTAATCCCCAAAAAGACAAACTAATTCTTTTCAGTCCTGGCAGAGCTCCTTCCCTAAATAATAATTTTACCATTAGCTCTAAAGAAAACATTTAAATCAGTCCATCCACACACACTAAACTGCTAGGCATAGAAATAAACAATAACCTGAGGTTTGACATTCACATAGCACAAACCATTAAGAAAGTTAATAAAAAACTTGGTCTCCTCTACAGGAACAAACAGTTTATGATAAAAGGCACCAAAGTAACCATCGCAAGGACTCATCTTCTATCCACCCTCCTCTATGCCTCTCCCATGTTGACCAGTCTCCGTTAAACTGATCTAAATAAAATGGAATCTTACTACAACAAGATTGCCAAGTTTGCCACTGAAGCCTCATATAGGTCTCACCACTGTCTATCCCTTAAGCAACTCAACTGAGTGTATATACGCCATATGTATGTATGTTCTACTTCCTTTTACTCTCATGTAATGTAATGTAATGTGGAGCTTTTCTCCCTGGGCCTCTGCTGAAAATGGACCTGTGTCCAGTCAGACTTTCCCAGTAAACAAATGTAAAATAAATAATAAAAAAAAAATTATATATATATACAGACATATGCACACACACACACACACACACACACACACACACACACACACACACACACACACACACACACACACACACACACACACACACACACACACACACACACACACACACACACACACACACACACACGTGATATAGTAAATTTTTGAAAATAAAGTTATTACTTTAAACAGCGATATTACTTTTAGAAAGGCAGGGACTTTGCTTTATCAGTTAGACAGGGTGACAGTATGTTTTTGGTTATTGAAGCCAGTTTGACGTGAATAAATTGTAAGGCTGAACACATGCAGCTCAGAGTTGTTGGCTACATACTTTGAATCTGTTAACTGGGGTACAGCACTGATCCCATTAAACCTTTTTCATTCTCAGCTCGGATAAAACATAATAGATTCTCAACATTATATACAGAGTGAATGACAAAATGCAATATATACATATATTGTAGTTTGTCATTCACTCTGTAAAAAACAAAATAGAATATATACATATGTTATATACAAAGTGAATATCACAGGCTTGATGGTATAAAGGCAATAGATAAATAACATCATATACAGAGTGACTGTCAAAACATAATATATACATGCATTATATACAGAGTGGAAATCAGAGGTTGCATGCTGAAAAAAATCACAATCGAGGGGGTGTGGCCAAGATGAGCATCAGATAACAGTAGATTTCTTCAGCTCCACCGAGAAAACCTTTTATGACAGGAATTTTTCAATTTTAAGTTATCCTAGAAAGTTTATTTTTATATTAATAACTTTCTGATATCTAAAACTAGGATAATATAAAAAAAATACTGAATTTAACAAATTTGCCTGTCACAAACCTTTGTGGAAAATATCTACTCATCACTAAAATCTCAAAATGAGCTTTTCTAATGGCAACAATCAAGATACCATCTTCAGAAAGGAATTACAATTTTTAATATCCAATATACAGGACTTAACAACTAAGACAGACAAAACTGACGCAAAAATAGACAACTTCAAAGAAAAATGGACCAAGCAAATGGACTTACTACATGAAGACTTGCAGCAACAAAAGACTCAAATAAATGGAATAGAGGAAGCACTAAATGACATTGATAATAAAATGCAAGAAGGTGAAAATAACATTGAATTCCTTCTCAAACAAAACACACTTCTGCAAAATAAACTGGACGATCTAGAAAACAGATCTCGAAGGAACAACTTAAGAAACTTCGGACTGCCTGAAAATATAGAAGGAAATAATATGGTAAGCTTTCTAAATACATGGTTACCTACAGTACTAGACTTACCTGAAGCTTTTTAATTTGGTATAGAAAGAGCCCATAGGGCTCTATCTTCCTCTAGTGTAAATAAAAAAACACCTAAATCAGTCATAGTAAGGTTTGTTTCTTCATATGATAAAGAGATGGTACTAAAGACAGCATGGGCAAAAGCTCCTATCAAAGTAAATGAAACTGTCATTAGATTTGACAATGACTGTTCCTCCATGGTCAGAGCCAAAAGAAAAACCTTTTTACCACTGATAAAAGAACTAAAGAAAGCTGACATTAAAACACATCTTTTGTTCCTGGCTAAACTAAAGATATTCTTACCAGATGGTACAAGAACATATGAAGGCTTAGAATCTGCATTATCTTACATCAAAAAACAAAATACTAGACAAAATAGAGGACATGGAATGGGCAACTTCCTCTATGAAAAGAATGGTATCTGAAACAGCTTGGAAAACTAGTGACAAACAAAAGAGAATGAAAAACAAATAAGAGCTTCATCAAATTATTTGCTTAACCTAAAGAAGCTAAACTGGACTTACAATAACTTTGACTCTAATTGCTTAAAAAATGAAATGAAATCAAAAGGTTGGTCATGTTATATTTCTCTTGTATTTTTACTGATTTATCATATGATATCATACTTAATCTGTTTTCATTTCTTTATGTCAAAAGCAGTCTGAATTCATATGTGGTTACTTAATTATTTTAAAATGTACATGGTTCATTGAAATAGATAGGCATATACTTTCTGTCATGAAATATATACATGAAAGAGCTATAGGTTGTTTGCAGTTAGGCTTGTACTGAAGGTATATATGCATTATAGTTGTGTTTGGGTACAGGATGACACATCTTGGATGTTAAAACATACTGCGTAGCTCATGGAGAGTCTCGTGCAAAGAGTACAACTGAAACGGTTAAAAAAAATGTAGAAATCACTATACTTGCAGTTTTCCTGCTCGAACAATTTAATTAGACAATTTTAGATCGACCAGAGCTCGAGATTCATTGTCACGAAGTACAGAAGCCGTTCCTGCACTCCATCAAGTCAACAGAACTTCCGGCTGCAACAAATTAACCTTTGAATGCAGATGATGCATAAATACATCGACAGGACGCCGAACATACTAATTCAAGATGAGAAATGTTCGTGATGAAGAAAATGAAGAAATAGAATTTTTGATTTAAACTGTAAGTTTTAAGCTCATTATTAGCAGGAAAGCTTATGTAATGAAATAGGAATGATGTTCCAGGCTCTTTAACCTAATTTTATGATTATTTAACTGATGTTTACTAGGTTAACTTGAAAAGGAAGGGAATGGGGAGGGAGGAAAAAGAAAAAAGGAAAGAAAGAAGGATAGAAATTTTGTAAATATAGTTTGTGTCACTTTAAGTAGGTTTGATGTAACTGAAGATTGAAAAAAAAATATTTGCTTGGTAACCACATTACAGATTTAAAGTAAACATGTTATAGTGAAATAATAGTATAAAGTATATATAAAGCATGCATAAAAATAAATAGAACTATGCTATAACATCACAGCTTAGTACAGAAAACAAAATATGGCTGAAAATTAGAACTGCTTTCACATACATGCATATTGTGTATTCAGCTTTATAGATGTTTAGTTTTATTTCTCATATAAAATATATTACATCTATTAAATGGAGACCAGAATTATGTGCAAGTATCACCACAAAGTTGATTTATTTAATATAACATGAATCTGTAAATACTTATACAGTATAGTAATGATAAGTTATAATTATACCTCTTAATTGACTTTAAATGCTTAATTACTGAAGACTGAGGCAGCTCTTTTAAAATGCAAAAAATGAATATGCACAGACAAAAGCTAACAGTTTTGAATACATTTGATGCAACTAACATAGAAAGCATTCATGAAATAGATGCAGACAGCATACCATATATACAGGCTAATTACCCAGACTGTTACTATTGCCAGTGATACTTATTATCTTAAATGTGTATTTAGTTAGTGATATGTAAACTGATTTATAGAAGGCATGTCTCTTTTTTTCTTCTCTCTCTTCATAGATGTTGTTTATGAAAAGACTATCAGATGTATAGTTAAATACAAGAATCTTGCATAACAAAATAAATAACATGGTAATGCCTATAGAGAAGATGTGTCATAACAATCCTACATGCATAATAACCTCAATTACAGTTAATTTACTCACATGATTATAAATTTCGAATGAATAATGATCTAAAGATTTGATAGAGATTACTGGACTTTGAATAAATTTAGAAAGTATATATAGAGAACTGCAAACTGAATAAATCAAATGAGTACAATCACTAATGCCACTCTCTATAGGTAAATCATTAATTTACATTGTTGAAATGTATCTATAATGATCAATAGATGTATTAATAATGTTAAATTTTATTTCTTGATACATAGTACTGATTGGAAACAAGTTCTAGGTTATGTTTTGCACTTACATATGTTGTTAAAAATATGAATATACAAGTATTGGTAACATTTACATATAGACACTTGAAAAATAATACTTTTATACTATTTATCTTAATGATTTGAAACAACATAAGTTTTGAACTAATAATACACATCATTTTAAATTATAAGTTTTAAAGCTGATGAGTCTAATGTTATTATTAAAGGAATGATAACTAAATATACAAATTAAGTGGGGCTGTGGCTCTGCTGTTATGGATTGAGGGGTAGATTTGAGTGGCAGATGCGACTCAAATTAGGAGTTTATAACTCCAGACAGAGTGTGGGGATGGTTTTCAAGGTTATGCAATTAAGACATAGGTGTAACAACTTTTGTTTCAAGACATCCACTATTTATAATATTCTCAAACACATATAACATATACAAATTCATAAAATTAACCCATTTACAAATAATCAACATATATTAATACATAACAAAGGGAAATTTAAAAATAATAGGGAAAATTTGAAAGACTTTCACATTAAATTAAAATATATCTAATCTCTTAAACATCTAAAATGGTTTTACTGAAAGGTTTATCTATTAACATCAACGGTTTAAATATCCACGTAAAAGAGGACATTTATTTAGATACTTGCAATTACATAATTCTAATATAATTTTTTACAAGAAACACATCTTCTGAAAAAAGATATATACAAAATTGACACAAATAGATTTAGTGTTTTATCTAGTTCTGAACATTTACAGAAAAAAGAGGTGCGGACATCTTATGGAACAAATCATTACCCATTCCTAAAATAATAAATAAATATCACGATGATAACGGAATGTTATGTTAGGTTATAGTGGAAATAAACAATAAAATCTTTACATTGGTTAATGTATATTGAATACCAGATATAGGTATAAACACTGTTAAACAGAACTTGAATGAAATTATTCTCTTTGCAAAAGGAAATATTATAATGGCAGGTGATTTCAATTGTATTTTAAATGAAAATGAAAACAGTATTAAGAGCAAAAGAAAGATATCATCTCAGGCTAAACATTTAATTGACTTTATGAATTAATTTCACCTAAATGACATAAATAATCAAGCAGATTCCAAATCATTACCCTTTTCCTTTTACTCTAATAGACATGGTTCTTTCTCTAAAATAGATAGAGTACTTATATCTAATCAATTAACTACCGATATAACAAAATCAATGATAATCTCCTGTCCAATATCAGACCATAATTCCTTAACATTTGAATTAAATATCAATTCTACATTTAATGTACAGTTCAGAAGAATACCAGCATATATTACTCAATTAGCAGAATTTAAGGAGTTCATAATAAATGAAACAAAACATTTTATAGAAATAAACAATACATCAGATACATCAGAGATATATGTTTGGGATGCCCCTAACGCTTATTTATATGGCAAAATAATCAAATGGCATAATAATAAAAGGACATCTTGGGATAAAAACTTACAGGAGTTACAAGATAAATTAGACAATCTTAAACTCAAAAATAACACAAATATGTTAAGTTAAATAAGTTAAATAAGTGATGATATAAAAAAGGAAAGTACAACCATAAATAATAAATATTTAGAAATACTTAGTCACAAAACTATGATAAGTTTAGAAAAACACAAATTTCTTGCATTTTCAAATAATCCCAGATACTTAAACAGACTTAAAAATAAATCCATAAGACTCAGCAAACAAAATCACATTAAAGAAATATACTCTCAAAGAAGAAAAGAAAACTGTGTAACATACAAGATATATTAGAAGAATTTAGAGAGTATTTTCGCAAAACGAATAATAAAGAAGTAAAAATGGTATTAGATGAGAATATAAAAAGATTCATAAATAAATACACTAATAAAAATCTTACCAACAGCAAGTAGACTTAATAGAGAAAAGTGTATCATATATAGATATTCAGACACAAATTAAGAAACTTAAACTAAACAAAGCACCAGGGAATGATGGAATTATACCAGAAATATATAAAATTATGCACAGAGAAGCTTTAATATTACTACAAAAAGTGTTTTCAATAACTCAGACTAAGACTATTTGCCCACCCTCATGGAAATACACATTTATAGCCCCTATAGTTAAACCAAATAAAGATTCAACAAAATGCTCCTCCTATAGACCCATCTCCCTATTGAATGTAGATTACAAAATGATTATGAATATATATGCAGACAGATTGAAAAAAAATCTCCCACACTTAATAAATGATGACCAAACTGGTTTTATAATAAATAGAAATACATTTGATAATATAAAAAGAGTACTAATATTAATATACTACTCAAATAAGAAAAACAAGACAATGTTAATTAATCTAGATATAACATCTGCATTTGATTTGGTAAACTGGAATTATTTATTTACATTTCTCAAAAATCTAAATTTCTCAGACAGCTTTATAAACTTAATAACATATTTATACAAAGGCACCCAATGATATATAAAATAGGCACTTCAATCTCACAAAACATACCAATATTAAAATGAACCAAACAAGGTTGTCCTCTTTCCCCACTATTTACCTTAATAATGAAACCATGGGCTAACGCAATTAGAAAAAAATAAAGATATAGAAGGATTTAATATAAATACATAATTAACATCTAAAATTCAATTATTTGCAGATGATGTTCTTATCACACTAAATGGAAGTATGTCATCAATTCCTGCATTATTTACAGCCATGGAAAATTTTCAAAAAATATCAGGCCTGATGTTCAGTAGTGAAAAAACAAGGATACTTCCCATTTATCTTAAAAAGAAAGAACTAGGAAACAAATATAATAAATATATCCCAGATTCAGATCAGTTTACATATCTAGGAATAACAATAACCAAAGATATCAAAAATATAACACTTCTGAACTATAATAATATAATAAATAGTATACAATCTTTAATAACTAAATGGAATAAAATATTCTTTACAATGGAAGAAAGATTAACACTAATTAAAAGGATATTCCTCCCAAAAATATTATACATTATACAATCAGTTTCATTACTCCCAACAAAACAAATCATAATAAAACTAAACATCATGATGACAAGGTTTCTGTGGTATCCAAACAAACCTAGGATAGCTCTAAAATATCACCTACATAGCTGGACAAAAGGAGGAATTGCCTTTCCTGATCTAGAGCTATATTTAATTTCCTCAATAATTAATATAATAGCCTTACTAATAGACCCTACATATTTAACTAAATGGAAAGAATATTGGGAAGTAATAAATATGTAATTTTTATTAACCCCCACAGTTATAAATTAAACATATATATTACATAACCCTTTCATATGGATACTAAAAGAACTTTTCGCAACATATGTAACGATGAAACATTCAACTAGTTATATCATAACCATTATAAATAATTTCAAAAACTTTATATATAAATACCCAATATATAAAGAATGGTTATTCCTCTTATATCCTATAGCTCACACACAAGGAATTGTATCTACTAATGACTCCAAAATAAAATACTCCTATTTAAAGGAAAAAGGTTTAATATATTGGTATCAATTAATGACAAATAATGAAATCAAAACAACAGATAACTTAATACAAGAGTTCGAACTTCATAATAAAATCTGGTTAGAATTACAAATTTATAAGCAATACCTTTCAAATAAATTAGAATTAATAACACCAACTAATAAAGAAAACATTCCTACATTGTTAAATTATTTACTTATAAATATACATCATAAAAATACGTCCAAAGGCAGACTATCACAAATATATAAGATACTTAGAGATGAAACATATAGCTGTTCAGAAGGTTTTTGCAATTATTATACATCTATTAACAAAGAACAACCAGCTGATCAAGATAAGAAAAATATACTAGAATCAGGTAGTAAGACAACATCTTCTCTCAGATGGAGGTTATATACTTGGAAATTTATGAATAGGGTGTTTTACACACCTGTCATCATGAGTAAGATTACTAAAAAAACAACTTTATGTAGAAGATGTAAATTGGAAGAAAATGCTGATTGGACTATATGTTTTATGACTGTAAGGAGTTAAAATGTTATTGGGAAAAAATAAATAACCTCTTACAATCCATTTTTACAGATAATTTTACTATAACTAAATCTATAGTTCTCTTTAACACACTGATACATAGTAGTATTAAGAAAAATCAAATTTCCTTTGTTATGGTCAGTTCTGACAGTACCCAGGAAAAAATATATCCAGAAACTGGATATCAGATACTCCACCAACATTTAAAGTATTTAGAAATATTATTACAGATGTATGTGAAATGGAGCTTTGGACTATTCAGTCAAGGACCTCACGGAAAACATATTCATATAATATGTGGGTTAGTTTACAAGAATTATTAAAAAAAGAAAATATTACAACATTTATTTATTTATTTTATTTATTTATTTATTTATTTGCATTTGTTTAACCAGGATAGTCCATTGGGCTCAAGAACCCGTTTTCAATGGAGTCCTGGGGAGAAAAGCTCCACATACATAATTAACAGAGAATGAGGATAAACATAGACATTACATGGGGTTCAACATGAGAAAAGTAACAAGTACAGGGGAAATACATATACATTTGATGGGGTAAAACATAATACAATGTACATAATAAATCGTGTAGAAAACAGCTGAGACAAGGCAATAAGAGTTACACCAAATTAAAAACAAAAATATGCTGCCTGGTGTTCTTATAGTCAGAGCAGTCAGAGCTGAAAGAGTTTCAAGATGAAATAGTAGGTTATGAAGGGTGAGAGCATGAGCATTGCCATGAGGAAGATAGATAAGAGTGGAGTGATTTTTTGAAGGATGGGAGGCTTGTGATAGTACGAATAGAGGGAGAAAGGGAGTTCCATGAGCGTGCTAGAGAGAAGGACAGGAGGTTTTGTCCAGGAGGGTGGTGGGGTCTGTGTATTTCTATGAGGTTTTGATTGTTTGATCTTAGCTGTCTTTGTGTGTGGTGGATTTTAAAGGTAGAAGAAAGTGAGGGGCAGAGGGTTGGCTGGAAAATCAGTTTGTGAGCATATGTGAGTTGGGTATATGAGAGGTAGTTGGGTAGTTCTAACCATTTTAGTTGGTGGAGTGGTTCACAGTGGTGTATAGATGATTTGTTAGAAGTGGCAAATTTGGCAATTTTATTGTAACAAGAGGATAGTTTGGTTTTGAGGGAAGATTGGAGGTTAGTGAGAAGGGTGCTCCATAGAGGAGGGAGGGTAAGAGAAATGTAGTTGAGAGTGTAATTTTGGTAGCTGGGCTAAGAAAGCGATTATGACGGTAGAGCATGCCAAGTTTTTGGTGTGTTTTTATGTTTTTAGCAGATGGGAGTGGAATTTAAACTGGTCATCGATTTGGACTCCTAATAGTTTGGTTTCTGATACAAGCTCAAGGGGAATGTTATTATGGCTATAGATGGAGAATGATTTAAGATCGATGTTAGTATTTTTGAAGGGTAAATATCATGAGTTTGGTTTTAGTAGCGTTAAGGGCTAGATGGTTGTCTTTCATCCAATTTTCAGTGGTGGAGAAGGCTTCCTGGGTAAGCTTTAGTAGAGTTGGTATGGATGAGGCAGTGCAGATGATTGTGGAATCATCTGCATATTGAATAATATTAGCTTGAGGGATAGCGTGATAAAAGTCATTAATGAAAATATTGAAGAGAAGGGGCCCAGGATGGAGCCTTGTGGGACACCTGTAGGGGTATTTAGAAAGGAGGAAGTGGCTTTTTCCATTTGACTGCTTGTTGTCTGTTGGAGAGATAGCTGTTAAACCACTGGAGTGAAGTGAGAGAAAGGTTTAGATTAGATAGTTTAGTAAGAAGTAGGTTATGGGATATAGTATCAAAGGCCTTGGAAAGATCAAGAAGAGTGGTAGATACAATGAGTCCAGAATCCCTAGCTTTGTTAACAGTTTCGAGGAAAGATAGAAGGGCTGTCATAGTACTATGATGGGGTCTGAATCCATGTTGGGTGGGGGTTATTTGATTGTTGTCCAAGAGGTGGGGAAGGAGTTGAAGGTGGATGCATTTCTCCAAGACTTTAGAAATGGGAGAGAGGATGGCTATAGGACGAAAATTGGAGATGTTAGTATTATTTCCACCTTTGTGTAGAGGAATAATATTGAATGCTTGATTGTAACATTGAATTGCTTGATTGAATCAAGCAACATGAATGCTTGATTGTAACATATATTTCAGAAATGTAAATATGTGGATGTCTTCTGTAAATACTTTTGTTAAATTGTGTTATTTATAATTTGTATACTAAATCAAAGGTTAAATATATGTAAAATTTTATGTTTTATTTTGTGTATTTGTAAAAAACAATAAAATAATTAAAAAAAAAGAAAGAATCACAATCAAAAGTTGAGTAAGAGCAAGGTATGTCATGAGAAAGTTATGAAGATGTTAATTTTAATGACCAGAGAGACGGCAGTTTCATTTCCCTAAAGTCTTAAAATGTGCTTTTATTTCTGATTCAAAATGGGGTATAAGGAGTGATCATTAAGAAAAGAAGGCAGAGATTTTCACAGCTTGGGCCTAAGCACTGAGAAGGCATGGTTTGTGCAGTGCAGCTTAGTTTTGTAGGGAGAGGGTGCTGTTGGAAGAAAGAGCATGAGTGATTTAGATTTCTAAGGTTGCATGATGGTACATCTCAGACTACTCTTGAGGCTAGTGGGGGAAGGTGTCATTATTGATATGTTTAAATAGTTGAGAAGCAAGTAGAAAGTCAGCATGCTGTTTCACAGGTAGCCATTAAACTTTTACAATGGTTTTGCAGTGGTGTTCCTTTCTTCAGGACGGAGTGATGACTATGCAAGTGGCATTTGAAATTATCTGAATGGCAGATGCATTTTTATTAGGGTCTGCAGCAATTAGAAGATGGCAGTATACTAGATGAGCCAGTAAAATACCTTTACCTGTGGCATTTCTACAAGGTTTAGATAAAAAGGTGAGATCTGATTAGCACAGAATAGGATCAAATTTAATTTGTTTGTATGTGTAATCTAGGTGGATTTGGAGATTTAGGAAACGGTCCAACCCAATTTCTAGGTATTTGAATGAAGTGGCATTTTCTCTAATATTGTTGAGATGATTAAGGATTTTTATAGACCTGGAGAAAGAAGTGAGCTTTTGCCTATTGCTAAAAAGCATTGTTTTTGTTTTAGAGGTATTAAGCAGTAATTGTTTATCACTGACTCTTTATTAAGGGTATGAAATTCAACCTGACATTTAAGTTCAAGAAAAAAGATAGAGTGATTGGGGTGGAAGAAGACCACGTCATTAGCATAAAGCAGGAATGAAAGATGAGATAAGTCAAAGAGAAGTCTGTTAATGCAGAAAAAAGGGGAGAGGAGCCAGAATAGATTTTTCTGGAGACATCTTTATGCAGAGTGACTGATGTAGAGGTTAAGAAATTTAAATTCACTAAGAAGTAGTGGTAAAAGAGATAGTTTTTGAACCAGGTTAGTGTATCAACACTAATGCCTACTTCAGTGAGAGGGTCTAGGAGAATTAAGTGATCAACAAGGTCAAAGACTTTGGTGACATCAGTAAAAATGTCTCCAGTAATTAGGCATTTGTCCATTACATGAAGAATATTTTCACTCAGTATTCAGATAGCTGTGAATGTACTACTACCAGACCAAACACCATGATGCTTTTGAAGGAGAAGGTGGTACTGGTTGATATACTAAGTGCGCTGCAAGTAAAGTAATGTTTCCAGAATCTTTCCTAGTGTAGGTTTTTAGGGAGAGGTTTTACAATGGCATTTTTCCATTTTTTCCATTGTTTCTCATTTCATGTGAGAATTTGGGGAGAACTTGTATTTTTTCTGTTTTTATTAAATAAAACCATGCTGTTTTATAGACTCGAAGTCTCTTCTCATTTTGTATTATTCCACTACACATACATATATTTCTATATCTATCTATCTATCTATCTATCTATCTATCTATCTATCTATCTATCTATCTATCTATCTATCTATCTATCCATCTATCTAGGTTGCCCCTCTAAATCCCAGTACCCCCCATTCCCTCTCCTCCACAAGAAAATCCCTCATATTCTCGTCAGTAAATGCTCAAAGTATATGCAACAAAATCTCCAACCTATATGCTTGGCTTATCCACAATCACCCAGATATCCTTTCCATCTCTGAAACCTGGTTGAAACTCCATATACTAGACACAGAAATAACTCCTCCCAATTACTGTATCATCAGAAAAGATCGACTACACAAAAAGGTTGGTAGAGTCGCTTTCCTCTAACCATCCTCACTCTCAGTTATTCCGTTCACAAAACCCATTCACAATTCGGTAATGCTGAAATAATTCCTGCCCTACTTCAGATAAAAAAACATAAACTTATATGCATAAACAGTCTCTATATCCCTCCTGGTGACAATGTCCCAGTCCTCAAAGATATTCTTTCCTGGCTGTCTTCTAATATTACTAATGAGACTATAATCCTGGGTGATGTAAATATTAATTGGACCACCATCCAATCTCCCTCTAACTTCCTAAACATAAATCTCTATAACTTCACACAGCTTATCAACTCTACATCTAGACCTTCCAAAGACAGTTCCACTGGAAGTATCCTTGACTGGATACTAGTCTCTCACCCTCAATACATCTCTGATAGCAGTACCCTCCATGATTCACACAGTGCCCACATTCCTACCTTTCCTCATGGCCTTTCCATACCCATTCAACTACCCATACTTTCATCACCACTCGTTCCCTATAAAGCTTCAACCCCAATGCCTTCTCAAATGCACTAAAACACAAACTGGAACCCTCTAAAATCTTTACCTTTAGACAATGGTATTTCCTATGTTAATACAACCTTCCTAAACTTTCTAGATACCTTTGACCCCCAGAAAACAAAAGAATAAAAAACAACTCTGTCCCGTGGTTAACAAAAGCTACCCTAGCAGTCATGCATCTCCGAGATAAAGCCTGTAAACATTACCAGAAAAACAAAACTCCCATTGCTCATAATAAATACAAAACACTTTGTAACAAAGCAAAAAAATTCATCATCTCAGACCATAAATCCTATTATTCCACACTCCAAAACAACCATAATACAACCCCCCAAAAAATTCTGGAATGGAATTATCTCTCTCTTCAACCCTAGTAGAAAAGAAAACCCCTGCCCAGATCCAAATGCCTCTGACATTGATTTAGCCATCCAATTCAACTCTTTCTTCATTGATTCCATTGCCAAACAAGCAAAATCCTTCTCTAACAATCCTATATGCCCATCCCTATCATCCTCTAGCTCATCCCTCCTAGTGCTTCCACCCCCCACCTTTCTGATTGAATTCCATCCCTACATCTACAATAAGAAAACTCCTACTAAACCTGAAACCATGCTCAAATGCCCCTGACAATATCCTGTCCTACTTCCTAAAGATCACCACAAAAGCTGTAGCCTTCACCTTCTGCAGTCTAATAAACTGATCAATCAATGAAAGCTATGTACCACAACTTTGGAAAAAAGCCTTCATTATCCATCTACACAAAGGAGGCAACAATAACAACGTTTCCAATTTTTGACCCATCGCCACCCTAACCCCCATCTCTAAACTGCTAGAGAAATGTATCCATTTACAGCTCTTACCCTACCTTATAAATAACCAACTACTAACTCCCACACAACATGGATTCAGGCCCGGTCACAGCACTAACATCACCACTCTCCTCTCCCTCTTAGAAACCATTACCAAAGCCCACAACACTGGCAGTATGGTTTCCTCTCTTCTCTTAGATCTATCAAAGGCCTTCGATACTCTCACAATATTCTACTAACTAAACTTTCCAAGCTAAATCTATCCCTCTCTTTAATTAACTGGTTCACAAGTTACCTCTCTGATTCATAGGTTCATAAGTAGGTACTAGGCTATTGGCCCTAGGGCCTATATAAGCCTAGCCAAAAAGGTACCCTGGCTTTCACCACCCAAGAAAATTATTTCCCTGTGCCCCTGTTGAGCAGAGCCACAGAAGTGATCCCCAGGATGAATTTCCTATCTCCCATCCAATTATCAAGATTTTTCTTGAAGAGTGCTAATGAGGAGCTTTGTTTGATATAGATAGATAGTTTGTTCCAGAGTATGTGAATTCTCTGGGACAGGAATCTATCCCTCCAGCATTTTCTGTTTATTGTGGTACAAGGTTTAGGTCCCTAGAGCATGTAGCTCGAAGGGATTGAGATTTCTTTAAGTGGAGCATGTCCAACAGCTCTGGGTTTGACATAGCTTTGTATGTTAGGCAGAGATCGCCTCTGAACAGGTGATATGCAACAGAGTAAAGCTGGAGTTTTTTGAGATGGTCTGTGTAGGGCATCCATTTGAGGCCAGTAATCCTCTTTGTGAGGTATTTCTGTGGCCTTTCCAGTTGTTGTAGATGTCTTGCGAGGTACATACCAAAAGGGGCACTGTATTCTATAATGGGTCTACTGAGTGATGACTAGAGGGGAACAGTGACCTCTTTTTTCCTGGATGAGAAACCTTTTGTGATGAGGTGTGCCATGTAGAAGTAAATCCTGACTACTGTGGTGATGTGATTATCAAAGGGGAGACTGCTGTCCACCTATGTCCCAAGGTCTCTTATCACACTTTCAGTGTTAAGTAGACTACTGCCTATGTGGTAGTTCGTGGGTACAGAGTGTTTACCAAAAGGGATGACAATGCACTTTTTGGCATTGAGCTTGAGATCATGACTTTGACACCAATCATCTGTCTCAGTGAGGCCCTTTTGTAAGATGTCCGTATCATTAGGATTTATGATTATTGCTCCTAGTTTGCAGTTATCTGTGAACTTCATTAGCCAAAGACCTTCTGTGTTCACCTGTACTTCAGAGAAGTAGATACCAAACAGTAGAGGACCCAGGACTGAACTCTGTGGTACTCCACTTGTCACTGATCTGAAGTCAGATTTGGAGTCTGCTACTTTCACAGTGTGGGTTCTGTCAGTGAGCCAGTTGGCAACCCATCTTGTGACATAGGGGTTTATACCTAGTTTAGTGAGTTTATCTATAATTCCAGAGTGGGGCATGGTGTCAAAAGCCTTGGTGAGATTTAGATAGGCTGTGTGAACCAACTTACCCTCATCTATGGCTTTGTTGACCACTTCAAAGAAGTCTGTCTGGTTTAGGAGACATGATCTGCCTTTGACAAACCCAAACTGGGTTGGGTCCAGAGTTTGGAGATTACCAATGTCATTGTGTATAAGTTCCATAGCCTTGCAGACTAGGCTCATCAGGCTAATGAGACGGTAGTTCCCGGGGTCCGTGGTGACTCCCCCTTTGTGGAGTGGGATAACCATCGCTGTGTGCCATTCAGTGGGTACAAAGTCTGAGGTGAGGCTATAATTGAACATGGTATTTAGGTAGTGTGCCAGTTCATTCTGTAGTTCATGTAGAATGCAGCCTGGGATGTTGTTGGGTCCCATGGATGCAGTGTTCTTGGCTTTGTACAGTGTGTTTTTTACTTGTGCAGCCATGATTACAGGAACTTTGCATTCTTCCATTATAGAGATGGGCCCTTTAGGAGGTGAGAGGGGGGTAAAGTTAGCACTGAACCTATCTGCCACGATGTTGGCAATATCAGTTGGTTCTGTATACTTAGTGCCATTGTGCTGTAACTCAGAGCAGATCTGAGTGTTGCCATTGAGATTCTTGACATAGCTATAGAATGCTTTGCGGTTGTCTTTAGAATTAGTGGTGATTTTGTTATCGTAACTAACTTTGGAGGATTTTATGAGGGATCTCAGCTTCTTACTGATGTTGACCAGGGAGTACGTCCAATCATGGGATTTTACTCTTTTTTGCAGCAGTTTCTTTCTTCTGTTGTAGAGTTTGTTTATGGCAGGGGACCACCAGATTGGCTTCCTTTGTTTGGAGGATAGCATCTTGTTTTTTTTAGAGATTGCACAATCCATGGACTCGTGTAGGTACTTATAAAGTGCATTTGTGTAGGATTCAACAGTCGTACCTCTATTGTCCGCCTGCATGGGTGTCATGAAGTTGGCCACTTCTGTCTTAAGAAGTGTGAAGTTGGCTTTGGAGAAATTTTTTATGGTGGTTTCCCTAATGGGGGATTGGGGCGGCATGTGGATGTCTAGGGTGATTAGCTAGTGGCCGAATATGACCACTGAGGAATTGACCTCTGTGTGGAACACCAGTTGCTCATGTTGGTAATGACCAGGTCTAGGATATTGCTGCCCCTGGTGGGGTGTGGATAAGTTGATCCAAGGCATTGGAATTTATGAATTCCAGAAAACATTGAGCAAAAGAGTTGTTACTTGAGTAGTTTTCCCAGTTAATGGTGGGATAGTTGAAATCTCCCATTATTAGGGTGTTAGGTTGTACCCTAATATTTTCCAGTGTATCAAGAAAAGAAGAGTGAAAATCCTGGGGCATGGTGGGGGATGTGTAGCAAGCTACAATTTGGATTGTAGTTTTGCCCAGAGTTAGTTGCACTTGGATAATCTTGGACGCATTATGCTGAGCAACTAGGCTGGAGGTGTGGATATCCTTAATGAATATGGACAAACCTTCGCCTTCAGTGTTTTCGTCCAGGATAGGTGGCCGAAAGGTTTGGTATGAATTATAGCCTGGTAATGCAGGGGTGCTCTCTGGAACCTTGAACCAGGTCTCTGTCACTGCACAGATGTTGATGTTCTCCATTTTAAGGAGTGCCTTGAGTGAGTGCATTTTGAGGTTTAGACTTCTAGCATTGAGTAGCATTACCCTCAGATTTTGCTTGCTTGTACCTGTTACGGTGGTGAATTTGTCACTTGAACCTTGTCTAAAAAAGGCAGTAGAGGTGGCAAGAGCCTTAGCCAGTATCCAGAATCCCAAGGGCGACAGGTGCAGGCCATCTCTGGCAAAGCATCGTGGTCTGTTGATCATGTCATTCCAGGCAGACAAATACTGGATCCCCTTAGAATGACACCAGAAGCTTAGCCAATTGTTGAAAATCATTTTGTCCTTGTAATGTGGTATAATTCTGGGTGATGGCAGGATGCTACTCAGGGCTAGGGTCATACCTGCCTGAGCTACAAGATCAGACAGCTCCTCCATGTCTCTTTTTATTTAGTCCAGGGATGTATGTCTCAGGTCATTCACACCAACATGGACAATGACAGAGTGATATTTCTACTTGCTGTAGAGTGACCTGAGTGTGTGCATTATGTGGTGGTGGATCCTGGCTCCCGACAGGCAGCTAACAGTAACTTTATTTTTGTTTAGCCTAGTGAGTGGAGCATCAGTGTTCCTAACTATAGAGTCACCTATGACTAGAGTGTTGGGTACGTTGTTATGCCTTATGGGCTGTGGTTGAGTGGTACACTGAGTTTGTGGGCTATGTGTCATTTGGGTTGTGTTGGGGGGGGGGGTGACTGCTTGCGTTTCTACTTTGTTGGTCCCTGTTGCTTGAGCATATTTTTATTGAAAGCCTCCATGAATATTAGGTGTGTGTTTTGTTTTTCTATGTGTGTGTTTTGGTGGTGTAGGCTTTGAGGGACTATGTGATGAGTGGTGTGCTGCAAGTATATACCTTCTCCTCTTGACTGTCTATTCCAGTCTTGGGTGAACTTTGCTTCCAGTTTGACTTTCTGTAAAGTCAATCTTCTGAAGGTGACCCCTAGATAGACAGACAGATAGATACTGATATGTACACAGAAACAGACACACACATATGTGTGTGTGTGTGTATATATATATATATATATATATATATATATATATATATATATATATATATATATATAGGCATGCTCTACTCACTAGCTTCCAATTTGGATATATAATTGCATCTCTCGCAAGTCTGAGTGTTAGGAGGTAAGAGGAGAGAGTTGTCAGTTTACATGAGGCAGTTGCTACATTGCCTCAGGATGCCCAAGTTCACCAGGTTAATAAGAGAAAGCACAGAGAACTGACCTTTAGACATGCCTGGAGGGTTGGGTATTAATAATAAATACTGGAGCTGTTTCCTTGTTGAACGTTTAGTGCTGGTAGTAGTTTTTTGTGCAACAATAATTGCTACAAGACTTTGGCACCACTCACAAGCATACAAGCAGTCCTGGATACAGCAAATCTGTATCTGGACTAGACTAGTTACAGGAAAGGTGGGAAAGAAGCGCAGATGTGGGTTTTTAAACCAGGAAGTTGAAAGAGATAGAAAAAAATGCCCCAAAGGCCAATAAACTATAATTTCTGGGCCAGAAACTACTCCTCTTGTGGTAGATAGGCTACCTCGTGCTTACCACTCCCATTGATATGCTAGAAGGCTTCCCTCCAACACAAAAGGCTTGTGGGACTCAGAAGCTTACCAACAGTCCTGGATACAGCAAATCTATATTTGGACTAGACTAGTTACAGGAAATGCGGGAAACCAGCGCAAATGCAGGCTTTTAAACTAGAAAGTTGAAAGAGATGGAAAAACTGCCCAAATGGCCAATAAACTACAATTTCTGGGCCAGAAACCACTCCTCTTATGGTAGATAGGCTACCTAGTGCTTACCACTCCCACTGATAAGCTAGAAGGCTTCCCTCCAACACAGAAAGTCTTGGGGGGCTCAAAAGCAACAGTCCCGGATACAACAAATCTGTATCTGGACTAGGCTAGTTACAGGAAAGGCAGGAAACAAGCTTAGAATTGTGTATATATATATATATATATATATATATATATATATATATATATATATATATATATATATATACATACATAAATACATACATACACACACACACACGCACACACACATATGTATATCTATGCAGATATACATATGAGACAGAGACAAGTGTAGGTCAGCTTGTTGGCAGCACTTTTCTCTACTGATTTTCAGTGAAGCCTGACTATTCAAAGCATTGTATTTATTTTACAGGGTGACAAATGCTGCTTCACCAGGGTCTGTGTGCCCAGAGTACTGTTTCACTGTATGTACTAACTCAGAGATTGCAATACATTGAGTATAAGAAAAAGCTTCCTTACCCTTGCATTTTTGTGATTAGGCTTTCTTCAGTATGTTATAGCTAATGTTATTAAAGGTCAACAAGATTCTACCACATTGTTTCACTTTGATTAAAGTCTGATTGATGACTGGGAAAGATTGATGTATGTATCCGTCTTTCTATCTAGCTAGATATCTTTTGGATACAAGAACCAGCAAAAAACACCACCATCATTTCCAAAAAATAAAACAGTTTTATTAAAAACAATAAAAAATAAACAAAATACCAATACAGACTTGTCTCAAACATAAACTGTTTTGTTAAAGCATCCTCACACTAAAAATTATGCATACAAAGCTAATCCTGCAAGTTCTTGCACAGTCTAATCTGCTTTCTTCTTCTGGATTCCTTGTAGGAAGATATCCAGGCTTCTTCTGGCTATTCTGGAATGTCTTCTCCTTTACTGTAGCACACTCCCAAGAAGTGGCATTCTAGTGACCAATTCTCCTTGCACTGAGAAGCCAAATTCCCTGACAAACATGCCATAGCCTTTCTTTTTCTACTCCATTTTGACAGAATAATTGGCCTGTTAAAAACAAATACTATGTGGACTTCTATCTTAAAGGAACATACATATTTACAATATTTACAACATATTTAAAGCAATACTCTATTTGCAGTTGCAGCAGTTTAGTTACAATATTACTGTTCAGTTTAATTTGTTTTGATCCATTAGTGAGGGGGAAAAAAAAAAAATATATATATATATATGTATGCATATTGCATGGAATTAAAATGAGCTAAACATCATAATATCAGGTTGACAAAAAATATCTAAGCATAAAATGTCGACAAAAGCAAAGCATATCCAAAGCCAATATTTTCACAAGGGAGCAAACCTTACATACATACAGATATTTCAAGAATGGGCTATAATGCCCTTCTAGCTTGCCAATATACCAAAACACTTGTTCCCATAATAAGAATCCAGGCATTCTTAAAAATATCTAAACTTGTACTTGTTTTAATATAATTTGCTAGTCTGTTCCATGCATCAGCTACTCTGTCAGAGAACCAATTAGTACACTTCTCATTTTTATAGAATCTTCTACATAGTTATCTGATGATTCTCTAGTACTTTTTGATAACCCCAAACATTCCCAGAGGTAGTTGTCCCTAAATGCCCTATATACCTGAATAAGATCTCCTCTTAGATATCTGTAAGAGGTGCTGTACAAGTTCAGATATTTTATTCTTTCATAATAACTTAAATTTTCACATCCATGAATGCTCTTGGTATATTTCCTATGTACTCTTTCCAGTTTACTCATGCTTGTTTTCTTATAGGGTTTCCATATTGTTATTCTATACTCAGGTTTGGGTCTAATGTAACTAACAAACAATGACTTCATTATTTTCAATTTCCTAGACTTTATAAATCTTTTTATACAACCTATAGTTCTATAACTATCATTAACCAATCGGTTGATATGATTAGAAAATCTCATAGCTGAATCTACCCATATACCCTGGTCCTTAAATGAGTCTACAGTTTAATTCACTGTGTGCTGTATTAAATATTCACCTTTCAAGTTATGTCTCCCAAATCTCATATGCTTAGTTTTTGATGTATTTATCAGCATATTATTCTCCTGTAACCAAATGGTCAATTTAGTCAAGTTATTTTGCAGACATGCCTTATCTGTAACGCACATAATCAGTTTATTCAATTTCAGGTCATCTGCATATAGACTGTAAAACACCTCAGATGAAAAAAACTTAGGTTTGAAAGATACAATCTGAACAAGTAAGGGACTAGGACAGAGCCCTGTGGGACACCCTGACTGTAACCAAGGATTTCACCAGTCCAGTTGCTGTATGATACTTGCCATGTCCTATTTGTAAGGAGTGCAGCTATCTATCTTGTCAAGAGTACATCAGTACCTAGTTGTACTAATTTATTGATCAGTATTTTGTGTATGACCCTGTCAAATGCTGAAGTTAAATCTATATAAATTACATCACTGCTCAATTTTTCATTCATAGCTGTTATTATATTGTTACAGGTGGTAATAGATCTGTTTTCAACATATGCATTGTGATATATGGTTTCTCGTCCCAACCTATTCAGTTCTGACAATAACTTATCCAATATTACCTTCTCCATTATTTTTCCACAACATGAAAGTAGACTTGAGTCTTTATTACTCTGGGTTTGTCCTACTCCCCTTTCCCTTAAAAATAAGTTTAATAAGCGCATGTCTACAATCTTGAGGAATCTCCCCATATTTATATGACTTAGGGAATAATAGATATAATGGTACTGTAAGTTTTGCTGAAGTGTTCTCAT
This sequence comes from Protopterus annectens, assembly GCF_019279795.1. Taxonomy (NCBI): domain Eukaryota; kingdom Metazoa; phylum Chordata; order Ceratodontiformes; family Protopteridae; genus Protopterus; species Protopterus annectens. Next base: position 1,567,866,196 of record NC_056725.1, read on the forward strand.
GTCATTGTTACTAATTTCATCTCCTCCGTGTGCTTTGTTTGGATTCAGTTTCCACAGTTCTTTTTCAATATAATCTGATTTGACTCCAGTATATTGGGTTACCTGGATGTCACTAGGACAACTTACCACCCATTTTGTGGAGCCAAACTGTTTTGCATAAGATTTTGTAAATATATCTGTAATGTGCTGTGTCTGAGAATACATTTTAGAATCTGCACACAGTTTATCAGTTTGTGTGTCTTTACTCCTTCCACATATTATGTATCTATAAAAAAGGTTTCCTATCATGCTCAAAATCTTTATATACATTTTCTTCAAATTTGTCTTGATCTTGTCTCACACTATAATTCATCTGTTTGTCCAGCTTATTTATTTCAGTTTTCAAAGTTGTTGTTCAACCTCTCTTCCATTTCTTATATGTTTTGTCGCTCACCTTAATCAGGTATCTTGTTCTTATGGAAATATACCCTCCTGATGTTGTGTGCCTAGATCCTGATGTTAAACGTTTTTTTTTTTTTTTTTTTTTTTTTGCACTCAAACAATTTCTCTTTAAAACTTTCCACATTCCATCTGCAGTTTTTCCACTGAACACCTCACTCCAGTTTGTTTTGCATAGTGGCTGTTTTGCTTCTATATAGTCTGTAATTAACCTACTGTGCATTGTCTTAGAATTCAGTTTGGCAGAAGTATCTAGCAACAAATGAACCTATAGGACCCCATGATCAGTGCACATCAATGGTGGTAAAACCTGACTTGAAGTCACAGTCATTTCTTTGGGTACACAAACAATGTCTAGTATGTTCTGTCCCTTGGTAAGTTTTTTTACAATCTGAAGCAATTGTTGTTCCTGAATATACGCTGTGAAAATTTCCTTACTAATGGTGTAAAATCAATATTATTCCAGTCTGTTTCTGGAATATTTAAGTCCCCCAGTTAATATTATTCTTCCCTCCTGTGTTTCATGGAAGAAATATACAAATTCCTCTAGGGCATCTACACTTTACACTCCAATTTTTGTATGTTTTAGGGTTGTCTTTATTGTCACAGTTACACAGTCCATAGTGTTGGTGTTATCATTGAACATGTAATAATCACAGGTCTCATATCTATATTTAATCCCTGTCATAAAACCTCCACCTGATTTTTCATTAGCATGTCTGTTACAGTAAAAACATTTATACCCTGACAAATCTGGTTTCCAGTCATTGCTCTTTAACGATGTTTCACAAACAATAACAACATCAATCTTGTATGAACATAACAAATTTTCCAATAAAAAAAGTTATTATTAATGCTCCTAGCATTAACAACCATCAGAGAGGCATCAAATGTTGATATCTGTGGGCTGTTAAATTTTTGACATACCAAAACCCTACCTAGTGTTTGACAAATATTGCAAAATGCCTGCTGCAAAAATATCTTCCCTGCTCTAGACAAATGCACACCATCCTGTCTGAACATGTGTGCCTAAAACAAGGCTTGGATGCTCTACACATTTCCATTTTTTAAAACAGGACTTTTTCCATGGTAGGTATTTACCCCAAAAATATTTTCATTCACAGTGACCAGACTATCCTCTTTATAGGTGATTGGTGAAAAATACAGAAAAAAAAAAACTTGTGCGGGATTGCTATAATACAGTGTTTGGGGAATATTTCCTTCTCCAATATTGTGCAGTCCTGGAGTTTGTATATTTCAGTAGCAGGGCTTGTGTGGGACATAGCCCCCCCCCATACACACATACATGTTCTAAACACACAGAGACACAGACACACACACAAACGTACACACACACACACACACACACACACACACACACACACACACACACACACACACACACACACACACACACACACTTATTTAGCTATATAAAGAAAACAGAAATAAATGGGTTATAAAAGCCACAGACATTATTAGTGTTCAGAGATTTAGCTGGATCATCTGGCAGTTGATGTCACGCCCTCATTAGGTGCCCCTCAATACTAGGTTGTGGGGCAAAAGAAAAATTAACCCATCTTCAATCTGTCACTGCTGCACCCTTTTCTCCTAATGAAGTATAAGATTGTCCTAATGCTCTCTAACTCTATTGCCTGCAAAAAAATTGAAAAAAAAATGGATCTGTTGATCACATATCTCCAACATCTTTTACCCTGGGCAACTGCCCCTTCATCCCACCATAGCTATGCTTCTGTCTGTGTTATAAGAAACATATGTATTATAAGGACTGCAACCATTGTTTTATTTTTTTTTTTTTTGGGGGGGGGGGGCGAATTCAGCCTACATTTTATTTTCTCTAAATAAAGTAATTTTCACTGAAAAATAAACATACCAGATGCATTAATTTCCACACTGGTGGATGCAGTAGGTAATTATTTCAGTTTATAATTTTCCTAAAGCCATGCTCAGTCACTGCAAAGTAACTCCAAACAATTCCCAATTACAGCTGTATTTTCTGTGGTCTTTGGTGCCGAGAAAGTGTGCATTCAGTAACAAAGTGCTGTAGTGAAACACGACTCAGGTAGTAAACTTACATGTACCTATCTGAGGCATGGAGGAAGTGCACATGTTGCATTCATGTGATCTGCTGTGAGGAGGCAGTAACAAGCTGAAAGCCGGAGGGAAGTCAGATGTCCTTGTTGAATTTCCAAGGTGACCACTGATGAACAGCTACTTAAAATAATAATTGCTGCTGAGGCCATGCTAATGGAAGCAAAATTCACGACTTCACCTTAAACTACAAACACCCTTTAAACCACTAACCAGAGAGAAAATGATGGCAGCATATGTAGTAGTATTTGAACAAATCACTATCCAAGGCATATGGGCTGAGGCAGATTGGGCTCAGTACTAGCTGCACAACTCACACAGGACCCTCCTTGTCTTTAATACAATGAAGGATATTGATTCCAATGACTATAAGCAGGTATAACAGAAGCTGCTTGCTGAGTGAGAGATCACTGCATAGACCCAACCAGCCAAAAGTAAAATGGTAACATCACAACATTTTAAAGTGAAGCATATTGGTTTGCGATTAGACCCTGTAATGAATAACAGGAAAGAAAACGTTTGAAATTCTTGTATTTGATAAGATTTAAACAGACATTTTCTATTATTATTAAGATGCAGGTGTTTTAGGTAGACCCAGACGACACTAAGAACTTTATTATGCCTGTAATTTCTTATGAGAACCTATATAGAAGTAAGTCACTAAAGCTTCTGACAAATCATTGCTCAAACCAAAAGAGATATGTATCAGTATCTTGTGTTTAAATGTAGGAAATGGTGTAAAATGCAAAGTTTATTTTACTAGTAGTAACAGCTTCAATAAATTTGATTTGGTTCTGTCACCAATCATTTGTTAAATCTAGACCCTCCTGAAGGAAATCTGCATCATTGGGAGATTCAATGAGTGTCCCCAGCTTGCAAGTGAAAGCAAACTTTGTCATCCAGAGACATTCCACATTAGACTTGACTTCAGAGAAGTATATTCTAAACAGGAGTGGTCCCAGCACTGAGTCATGCGGCACAACAGTAGTAAATGGCTTCTTGCTGGATCTTGATTCATCCACTTTATCCACATGTGCTCTGTCCACAAGCCAATTGGATATGTATCAGGAGACATAGGGATTTATGCCCAGTTTTTGTGAGTTTATTTATAACAAATGAGTGGGGAATTGTGGCAAATGCATTGGCCAGGTCAAGGTAGGTAGTATGTAAAGTCTTACCCTCATCCATGGCCTTAGTGACTTTCTCAAAGAAATCCATTAGAATCAGTAGACATGACCTGCCCTTGACTAAGCCAAACTGGGTTGGGTACAGTGTTTGGGGGTTTCCTACATCATTATTTATCAGGTCCATGATTGTTATTATCATGGCTTTAAATATAAGACTATTAAAACATATGGGTCTGTAATTTCTCAGGTCAGTAAATGGTCCCTCTTTATGCAGAGGGATGACTTTTGCTGTTCTACACTCTATCAGGACAAATCCGGTCTGAAGACTATGGTTAAATAGTGATCCTAAAATGCCTGAAAATCTTAATTTAAGCTGTTTAAGAGGCATCCTGATATATCATTAGGCCCCAGTGAATCCATGATTTTAGCTTTAGAAAATACAGTGGCAACCTGTTCTTTTGTGATAATTGGTGGTGGACTGGTGGACCGTATTTCTTGGGGGAGAACTGGAGATGATGAGAATGTGAAATTTGAGCTGAATTTGTCAGCAAGCAGATTTGCTATATCTCCTGGCTGAGTACTGGTGAAGCCATCTATAAATAATTCTGCAAATTTTTAGCTGCTGCCATTAACCTGGAGCCCACTATTCTTACCATGTGAGTTTTGTCTGTAAGCCAGTTGGCAACACATCTCGTGAAGTAGGGGTTTATGTTCAGGCTGGTGAGTTTTTCTGTAATACCCGAGTGGGGAATGGTGTTGAAAGCCTTGGCGAGGTCAAGGTAGGCTGTGAGAACAACTTATCCCTCATCTATGGCCTTGGTGACTGTCTCGAAGAAGTCAACCAGGTTTAATAGGCATGATCTGCCCTTAACAAATCCAAACTGGGTGGGGTCAAGGGTTTGGAGATTCCCAATGTCTTTGTTAATGAGTTCCATGATGATGCTCTCCATAGCTTTGCAGACCAGGCTAGTCAGGCTTATGGGGCAATAGTTACCAGGGTCAGTTGTGGCCCTCCTTTGTGGAGTGGAATAACCATTGCTGTGTGTCATTCTATGGACACGTAGCCTGTGAAGAGGCTGAGGTTGAACAGAGTGTTTAGGTGGGGGGGTTAGTTTGTTCTGTAGTTCATGCAAGATGCAGCCTGGGACACCATCTGGCCCCACTGACATTGTGTTTTTGGCTTTTGAAAGGGCTATTTTCACCTGTGCGTCTATGATTTCCAGGACACTACACTTTTCCGGTATTGTTGTGGACCCTTTTGGGGGTGAGAGGGGGGTGAAGTTTGCACTGAATCTATCTGCCAAGATTTTGGCAATATCAGTAGGTTCAGTATATTTTGTGCTATTTTGCACTAGTTCAGTGCATATCTGCGAGTTGCCACTTAGATTTTTAACATAGCTAAAGAAGGCTTTGTGGTTATCTTTTGAATCCTTGGCTATTTTTCTTTCGAAGTTAGCCTTGGATGATTTTATGAGGGACCTTAGTTTCTTACTGAGACTGATCAGGGATGTCTTTCCTTCTTGGGATTTGCTTTTTATCTGAACTAGTTTCCTCCTTCTATTGTGTAGCCTGTTTATGGCAGGGGTCCACCAGACTAGTTTCCTTCTCTTAGAGGAGTGAGTCTTGTTTTTGCTAGGGATGGCATGATCCATGCACCCTTGTAAGTGCTCATAGAGTGCATTTGTAAAGATTTCTGCATCTTGGGCAGCATTATCCTTTAGCGTGGGGGCTGTGAAACTTACCGCCTTTATCTTAAGTAAGGTGAAGTTTGCTTTAGAAAAGTTTTTTACTGTGGTTTCCTTAGTTGGGGGTGGTGGTGGGGTGTGGACATCCAGAGTGATTAGTTTATGGTCTGATCTAACCAGTGACGGGTTAACCTCCGGTGTGGAGCACCTGTCACCCATGTTTGTGATGACCAGGTCTAATATGTTTTCACCTCTGGTAGGGGAGTTTACCAGCTGATTTAAGGTGTTTGAGTTGATGAATTCCAGGAAGTGCTGGGCCTGGGAGTTTGTACTCGAGTAGTTTTCCCAGTTAATGGTATAGTAATGAAATCGCCCAATATCAGGGTGTTCAGTAGGACCTTCATGTTTTCCAGTGTCTCTAGAAAGGTGGAGTGATGGTCCTGTGTCATGGAGGGTGATCTGTAGCAGGCCACGATTTGCATTGCAGATTTGCCCAATGTTAGTTGCAATGGATGATTTCAGCAGTATCATGCTGCGCCACTAACCTGGAGGTGTAGGTATCCTTGATGAATATGGATACACCCCCTCCTTTTGTGTTTCGGTCCGTGTTCTGTGGCCGAAACATGTGGTACGAGTTGTAGCCCAGTAGTGCTGGGGTGCTGTCTGGATCCTTGAACCAGGTTTCAGTTACTGCACAGATATCGACATTCTGCATACTGAGGAGTGCTTCGAGTGCGTGCATTTTGAGATTTAAACTCCTGGCGCTGAGTAGCATAACCCTCCGTTTTTTGTTTATTGTGCTATTTATGGAGGTGGGTTTGACTTTTGGGCCTTGCTTAAAAAAGGCACTATGGAAGCAGCAAGAGCCTTGGCCAGTATTCGAAAGGCTAGGGCTGACAGGTGCAAGCCATCTTTTGTGAAGCAACACGGCTTGTCGAGCATGTCTTCCCAGGCTGACAGACACTCGATCCCCTTTGAATGACTCCAGAAGCTTAGCCAATTGTTGAAATTGATCATTTTTTCTTTATACTGAGATATTCTTGGTGAGGGCAGGATGCTACTCAGGGTCAGGGTCATACCAGCCTGGGCTACATGATCAGAGAGCTCTTTCATGTCTCTTTTCATGTAGTCCAGGGAAGTATGTCTCAGATCATTCACACCAACATGAACAATGACAGAGTCATATTTGTACTTGTTCTGGAGTGACCTGAGTGCGTGTGTTATGTGGTGGATTCTGGCTCCCGACAGGCTGCTAACAGTAAACTTCTGCTTGTCCAGCCTAGTGAGTGGGTCATCAGTGTGCCTGACTAAAGAGTCACCTATATTTTGGGGCATTGTGCCTCCACAGAGGACAGGATAAACTTGGTAATATCAGTTGTTTGCGATGGCTTGGAAAGGACACACATTCTCCAATGGGGACTGTCTAATAATAATGCTAGAATGAGAGAATTTCATATTAGACAGGTTTAGCTTGTTTTTGATTTTTTTTAGTTGAAAATAGTTATTTGGCTAAATTGGAAGGACAGTGACCATTTGAGGTAGTGGAAAAAGGAAGCGAGGTATACTACAAGGTTAGGCAACCAGGTAAAAGATGTTCTGGGCAAATATCTAATGTAAACTTCATTATGCTTTGCAATAAGGCAGAAGCAACTCTAGTGAGTCTGGCAAAAGAGATGTAGGACTAAAGAAAAGAGAAGGGGCTATTATCCATACAAAAGGTGGCAATGGATGAGACCTTATCAAAGCCCCAAAAACAAGAGTTAAATAAGTTTGCACTCTGAAACACAACCGTTTTCCATAAACCGCCACATAGAACCATTCTAACTACTTATCAGATACAGACTGATTCTTGTGAAAAGTCAAAACAAACATTAGCAGATACCTGTGCTTCTGAAGAGGGCAGTTCTGGAAGAGGTAATGAAAATGTTACAGATAAGACATAGTCAAAGAATCTAGGTGCTGCTAGAACAGCCTCATTGTTCTGGCACAAAAGCAAAGTGCAACCATCAGGCTCTGCACCATTTTAGAATGCTTGATAACATCTCCAAGTGCAACAACCTCTTTGTAAGGGTGGATATATTGATTTGGCAAACAGCTGTTGGCAGATTCTGTTAGTGGATGAGACCAAATGAATACAAAATGCTTTTCAATCCTGATTGCCACTCTGTTATTTGATATTTTTGGGACTATAGCTGTGCTTCCATTCCTAATGGACAAGATTCTTAAGCCCTATAACTGCTACATAGCAATGTGTTGGGATGATAGAAGATTGGGACTCACATCTATCCAAAGTTCAAGCTGTTTTAGATTCTCTTAGACAAGCCGTGTTCACAGAGCATGCTCACAAAAGTAAGCTTGGGATAGCTGCAGTTAAATATCTGGGGTATGCGATATAAACGAGGGATATCAAGCCCTAGAATGACAAGGATGAAGAAGAAACCAAATAATAAGTGACTTAAGCCAAAAAGGTAGTTGAGAACCTCCCTAGGCCTGGCTGGGCGGAATATTGCAGGAAGTTTGTACTGCATTTTTCTACTATCACTGACTATCTCATCATCCTTGGGAAGAGAAAGATGCCCCCAAACATGAAGTGGAAGTGGAACCACAACATGGAGAATGCTTTTGAGCACTATGAGCCTATTTTAACATCCCCTAATTTCTCTATGCGTTTCATTGTGCACATAGATTAATTTAAGATGGAGTTATATGTGGCACAGAGTTAGGTCAAGAAGTGCATGCCACACCTTACCAAGGCAGAATGTTGAACAATGCTGAAACTAAATATTTGTCCACTATGTGAGAATATCTGGCTATTAAATGGGCTCTAGGAGCCTTATAGCATTACCTCTTGGACATTAACATTTCCTGTATTACTAATCATGCACAGCTGCAGTTACTCCATCCAGAGTAAGAGGGAAATGCCCATCTGTGCTGCTGAGCACTGTCCATTCAGTCCTTCTATTTCAAAACAGATAATCACAGTGGTGTCAACTACCACAATGTATGTTGTCTGTCAGAAGTCTACAGACCATGTGAATGGCCTTAGCCAGTTATCTTAATGTGGAGGGCAAATATAAAAATACATGGAAGTGTCCACCTAAAGTGCGTATATTTGTGTTTTTATTGAATGTCTTTCCATTTGAAGTGTTTTCTAATGTTGCCAGCATTAATGCTGACCATTTCAGGTACCCTCAGTGATGGCGGAGTATCCACTGTTAGTAGGAATGACACTCAGATATAAGTTTAAACATATTTAAAGGATAGACTGGTGAGCTCAAACCAGGCATTACAGAAAGAAGTTTAAGAAGGGTCTGGCAGAGTTTGAGAATAGAACAAGAGTTGTAGACAAGAGTATTAGCTCTGGAAAGGCATGAGTCAGGGGGACTGATTTGCCAGAGGATAGCCCTGGTGATCACTTTCATATCTGATCTTAGAGCAGAAACTGTTACTTGAGTTATCATTCAGCACCAAAGTCACTGTAACTTTTATGTTTAGAAAGACTGCAGAAGTTAATTGCACATAATAAAGGACCCAGATTTGAATGTTATAAAAGCCACAGATGTAACCTGTGTTGTAATAACAAGAAACATATGTGTTATGATGACTGCAATCATGATTACTTCTTTTGATAAAGTCAGTCTGCATACTATTTTCTATAAATAAAACTGTTTAAATGAAAAAAAAAAATAAATCAAAGGGCAGATGCATTGTACTTTGCAATATATCTGTATATGATCATAAACAGGAAAAAGACGGAATGTGTGATAAGCTGACTTTTGATCACCTATACTGGCTTTTTATATCTTTGACAATTGACTTGTCAATGAATTATACATCTTATATATATATATATATATATATCTGTATATATATATATATATATATATATATATATATATATATATCTGTATATATATATATATATATATATATATATATATATATATATATATATATATATATATACACACACACACACCCACCCATATGGGAACAGTTTACTTTATCTGTGTCTTTTCCCAACACAGTGAGTTGCTCTGTTTTTATCAACAGCAATTTTATGAAAAAGAGCCAAATTAATTGATCATCGAATGTTAAATGCTGGTCTTGTGTAGAATATTGTTTTTGCTCTGAGATAAATTGCGTGTGTGTGCGTGCGTGCGTGCATGTGTGTGTGTGTGTGTGTGTGTGTGTGTGTGTGTGTGTGTGCAACCAAACTTTCAGATATTCTGGCATTTGGGGTGGGAGTGTGTGTGTATAAGTGATTGTGAGTTAGGGGAGAGTTTTAGTGTGTGCTCATGTGTAATATATGGGAAGCATAGTGGAATATCTAGTGCAGGGATTTTCATTAAGTAATGTTAAGGGTTGGGGTTAGGGGAAGGGTTAGGGTTAGCATACATGAGTAAGTGTCTGCCCATTGTCAATTCATCCTTACTTATGTTTGCTAATTCTAGCCCTAACCCTCATTAGATTTTTGATTTTTTTTTCTTTTTATTTATTTAACATTTGTTAACTGGTTAAGTCCAACTTGGAACAAACCAATTTTCAGTGGAAGCCGGGGGAGAAACGCTCCAGACACATGTCTTTCTAATGTGGGAGAAAACCAGAGCACTGGGAGGAAACATACATAAATGCAGGGAGGACATGCAGACTTCACATAGAAGGCTCCACCGGTGAGAATCGAACCAGAGAACCTTTTGCTGTGAGGCAACAATGCTATTGCTGCACCACTGCGCCATCCATGTCTGGTGTCTGCCTGCCCTCCCTGTGTTCGTGTGGGTTTCCTCCGGGTGCTCCGGTTTTCATTGTTTATTTTTCATGGCTTTGCCTTAATTTTTTTTTTTCTGTTTGCAGCATCATTATATATTGCTGCCACTGGCCATATCTCTTTGCAAAGGGGTTATAAGACATTTTATTACATAGATGCTCATCTGCTAAGTGGCTTATTGCTTTAATATAGGGTATGATAAAAAATATCTATAGACTGATTGCAGCATGGCTGGCATAATATTTAAGGTCTTCTCCTCCCAAGCAAAAAAGTCAAGAGTTGTATCCTGACCTGTGGAGAGTTTACATGTTCTCCCTGTGCCTCTGAGAACTTCCTACCAAACAAACACATGCTGGGTGTTTCCACCTCAAACCCATCCAAAATTGAATGGAGTTGTAGGCAGCAGAACAGAGTCTAGGTGCTGCCTATCAATTGTAAAGTTGTGTAGACCATCTGCTTTAGGCAACAGCTTGGTGCACAGGATTCTCTAGGTAGGAGAAAATGGATCATAGACTACCCACTGTGCCAGGGCTAGCCACTCGATAGTGTAAAGATATCCTGTAGATCAGAAGAAAAAACAATCACAGACTGAGCATTGTATTTGGTCTAGCCAAGCAACAGTGTAATAATTAACTCTTGATGATTTGGTGTTATTAATTAATGCAATGGGTAATTGCCAGTGGAGTGGTCAGGGACCCATGATAATGGTGGTATGGGGTCTATTTGCCTGAGTTGGCCAATGAGTGCCCACTAAGCTGCTGGCTGGCTGATATTCAGTTTCCCAGTGTGGGTTACCTGGGATAGCTCTGCTTAGTTTAAACCAAGCAGCGTGGTACGCATAAACTTAGGACTGCCGCACTGAATATAGGTTTAGGTTCATCGATAGGATGCAACTTAGAGGTGACTGACATAATGGCAAAGAGGAGACTGGATATCCTTTGCATCCAGGAGACATGGTGGAATGGTCTTTGATTGGGATTAAGAGTGTACTGCTCAGGTGAATGACAGGGTAGAAATGGTTTTGGAATTGTGGTGAGGGAAAGTCTTTTGCAGACAATGACAGATGTGATCAGAATTAATAACATCAGCAATCTGCTGCTCAGTCAACAAGGCAGATGGAAGCATTATTTCCAGCAGCTTCTGAATGATGAAAACCCCATAGAAGGTATACTTCCCCAAAGACAACTTACAATGACAGAAAAGAGCAGCCCATCCTAGAAGAAGTACAAACTGCAGTAAGGAAAATGAAGTCTGTGAAAGCAGCAGGCTCAGACGAGGACACAGTAGGCATGATTAAGATGATGGGTGAGTGTGGAGAGAAATGGCTCTTAAGGCTACTCAGAGCAGCATGGAAAGAAAGAAGTATCAAGCTGACTGGAGAATAAGCATTCTAGAACAAAGCGATATTCAAAACCGTGGTCAATATACAGGTACCAAGGTCCTTTCACATTGCATAAAAGAGCTAGAAAGGATGACTGATAAACGAATACGCAAAGTAGTCAAAAGAAAGATGGGAGATGAGCATTTCAGGTTCAGATCAGGATTCAGCAGAACCAACCCAATATTTGCAGACAGACAGATAGTGAAGAAGAAGCTAGAAATGAGGAAAGAGTCCAAACTGGTCATTCATAGACTTGGAAAAAGCATATGACAAGGTCCCAAGAAAGCTGATCTGGCATTCTTGAGATGGTCGAAGTCTCTGAAACATTGGTAGAATTAGTGCACGCTGTGTAAAAGGACACAATAATACGCAAACGAACACTGTTTAGACTCACAGATATTCATGAAGTGGGAATAGGTGTGCAACATGGTTGAGCTCTGAGCTCACTGTTGTCGATATCAATGATGTATAACAGCAAATGGTTCAAAGTGGACAGGTTAACAAAGCCACTGTATGCAGACAATGTGGCATTACAAGCAGACTCAACAGGAATGTCAGCAATTGATA